>NW_023226882.1:0-781 GCF_002007445.2 Ailuropoda melanoleuca
CAGACCTCTCCACCTGGAAATCCCATGCAAATAGCCAATGCAATATGTTGCAAAATGTAAAACCCCAGCATGTCATCTTCCCCAAGACAGCTCCTTTACTGGTCATACTAGAGTCTTCTCTCTTCCTCCATGACACATATAATCAGGCATCAAGTTTTGTGACTCAAACTTTCAACATGCTTTTGGAAGCTGTGGTCTGCTCATGCATGCTTCCACTGGCCTTGCTGAGGGTCTCATCCCTGCTCTGCTGCTATTTCAGCCCCTTCCGGATCTGAGCATTTCCTCCCCATAACTGCTGGAGTTATCCATTGGAAACGTAAGTGAGAACAAGAGAGGCTCTTTCTTAAAATACCTCTGTCTTCCGGTGGCCACTGAGTTTCACTGATTATGGTTCAGCAGAACCCGCCCCCCAGTACCTTCACCCCCTCCCCGGCCCCATATGGTTGTTGGAGGTCCCTTCTCTGTATTCCTGCACTATTTGGGGCATGTTGCTGTTATAGCCAGAATGAGTCCTGAGTGAAAATATTGAGGTAAAGAAGACAGGAAGAATTATCCTGAAGATTCGGGGGAATGGTAGATCCCTAAAAATTATTTAATGTAAGGGGACCCCTGGGTGGCTCAGTCAGATAAGCGTCTGGCTTTGGCTCAGGTCATGATCTCAGGGTCCTGGGATTGAGCCCCACATCAGGCTCCCTGCTCAGCGTGGAGTTTGCTTCTCCCTCTCCCTCTGTATTTTTTCACTCTCTCTCAAGTAAATAAATAAAATCTTAAAAAAAAAAAA
>NW_023226883.1:0-781 GCF_002007445.2 Ailuropoda melanoleuca
AAGATCTCCACATGACCTTCAACAAAGATAGAAAATATAAAAAACCAATTAGAGATGAAGAGTCCTGAAATTAAAAATACTCTAGAGTGAATACAGAGACTGGAGGAAACAGAAGAACAGACAAGAAGCTAGAAGGCGGTAATGAGGAGCAGCCAAGATGAACAGGGAAAAAATAGGTTAGGAGAACTTAGCAACACTGGCACATGTAATAACATTCACATTGTAGGGATCCCAGAAGGAGAAGAGAGAGAAGGGGACAGAAATTTTGATTAAGTATCTGAAAACTTCCCAATCTGGGGAAGGAAACAAATCTAGATCCAGGAGGCACAGAGAGCCACCCCCCACCCCCAAACCAAAAAACAAACAAAAGCCCAAGGAGGTCCACACCAAGACACATAATTAAAATGGCAAAAAGTAGTGAGAACTTTAAAAGCAGTCAGAGAAAAAACAATTACTTACATACAAGGGAAACTTCATAAAGCTGTCAGATTTTTCAGCAGAAACTTTGCAGGCCACAGGGGAGTGGGGTGATAGGTTCAAAGTGCTGAAAGAAAAAAAAAACCTGCAGCCAAGAAAACTATCCAGCAAGACGATCATTCAGAATACAAGGAGAGAGTTTTTCCAGACAAATAAAAGTGAAAGGAGTGCGTGACCACTAAACCAGTCCAACAGGAAACACTAAAGGGAATTCTTTGAGTGGAAAAGAAAGGCCGTAATCAAGTATAAGAAAATTAGGGAAGGAAAAAATTTCTCAGGCACATGTAAACATAATAAAAGATTA
>NW_023226884.1:0-367 GCF_002007445.2 Ailuropoda melanoleuca
TGCAGGGCAAAAATGTTTGCATATTAGGAACTTGATGGGGTCCAACCTCATGTGTAGTATTAGAAGCTTCATGTGTGTTGACTCACATAATTGTCACAACATGCCTCGGACACAGGTATCATCATTACCTGTCTTTCTTAATAGCTGCTGCTGTTTATGATGCATGATATTAAGTTACCCTGACGATAAGGTTTTAGATTCACTTTGGTGTAGTTTGTATTAAGTATAAAACAGATTTCATTTACGTAGCTGGTCTAGAATGACTACCATATGGGTTTTTTTTAAAAGATTTTATTTATTTATTTGACAGAGATAGAGACAGCCAGCGAGAGAGGGAACACAAGCAGGGGGAGTGGGAGAGGAAGAA
>NW_023226884.1:445-773 GCF_002007445.2 Ailuropoda melanoleuca
AAGGCAGGCGCTTAACCACTGTGCCACCCAGGCGCCCCCGACTACCATATTTTTTATTTTCAAAATGAATAAGATGGCCTGGAGTCTGATAATAAAATATAAATCTTTCCAAGTAATGTAGCAAAAGCTTTTCACCAAAGAGCACCTTCATACGCAAATCTTCGACTCCAGTTGTATTTAAAATTAAAATTTCCTATTTTTCCCTTTTCTTTTGCCAAGAAAGATCTATCATTCCTTTTAATAAAAATGAGTACAAACTAAATCTTTCTTGACATTTCTAATCTAATGAAGGGACAAGGAAATAAAATGCTATGTTTCTTGTCATTTT
>NW_023226885.1:0-1901 GCF_002007445.2 Ailuropoda melanoleuca
ACATGTTGTTTTCATTCCTCTACCTATGGTAAGCAAAACTGAGTCAGAGTCCAGGCGAGGCCTATCAGACTGTCTTGGAATCTTGGCTTCTCTATTTAACATGGAAATCATGCATTGGTTTTTTTTTCTTTCCAAATTTTTATTCAAATTCTAGTTAATTAATATATACTGTAATCTTGGTTTCAGGAGAATTTAGTGATTCATCACTTACATATAATACCCAGTGCTCATCAGTCATTCANATGGTTTAAATATCTCCTGCCTAAGGTGAGCTTCAGGTATAGGAAAAAGGGCAGGACAAGTTTAGTTGGAGCCATAGGCCAAAGCTTTTCCAGTTGAGCTTTACCAATAAAGCTCATAGCTTGGCTCCTACTCAACTCTGATATATGTATTTCTTAATTGATATATAATCTATAAGGGGGAGGGGGAAGTCAGTTGAAGTCAGTAATGTTAGAAATCACAAATTAAAAGTGATAATATTAGGATCATTTAATTTGGGGAATAAAAACAAAAATGACAGAAATTTAAGTATTATCATATATTATATATTAAGAAAGCTGCTACCGGTGAGCTTTGTTGGGGGAAGAACCACATTATTTCTGGCCATTTAGCACAGGCATTCAGTGTTTCCTAAAGCAGTTACCACTTTCTAAAAAGAATTTCAACTTTTGTCCCAAAAGTAGCTTCAAAATTTTCAACTCTCCATATTTTTACTGGACTTCCATTTCTGCTTTCTTTCTCAATCTAGTTTCACGTTAAGAGGTTATGAATAGCCCAGAATTCAAATGTTTTAATCTTACTAGTGTCCACTTTGTACTATATCTCGTGGGAAAACCAGACTCTTGACCATAACTAATTCATCATCATTTACATTTCTGCATAACTACTTTTCTTATTCAGGAAAAAGACATGAGGTGGACCTCAATTAGATAGCTTCAATTCTCAAGGAAATGGGCTTTCACAACATTCACTACACCTATCATCAAATACTGGCACCTACTTGTCTTGCAGTGAAAAGAATTGCCCTTTATTCTTAACAAGCAGGCAACAGGATCAAAGAGATCATTCAGGTGAAATAACAAACACATATGAGATAAACCTGTGTAGTTGTTACTTCCTAGAAGCTTGCCATGTATTTTCCTCTCCTTCCTATCTCAAGCTTCAGAAGGGCAAGGACTTTGTTTCATTCATCCCAATACTTGGCACATTAACAGGTGCTCACTTTGTAATTTTTGAATGAACGGATACAGGCTATGTATTTTTACTTTATAGTGAAGATTAATGAGTTAATACATATGAAAAGCTTAGAACAGTATCTGATACTAAACACTTAATTATACAAATGAGATTAAGATTTAGAACAGAGATAAGGAGAGAATTTTTAGAAGTTCACCTTCAAATGACCTTGGAAAAATAAGGAAAACTAGGCTGGCAATAAGGCTATGAGTATAGACAAGTTCTACAGTCCAATATATGCTAAAATGAATTAACTCCAACTGACATGTATTATTTTATACAAAGAATGATGCTTATTTTAAGTTCACAGTTATAAGATTAAAGGGATGTATAATCAAAGCTTGTCTATCAAATTGAAAGTACCTCTTGACTTATTCAGGTTTGTATTCTTAGGCCCTGGTAGGCACAAGATATTATTCGCTATACTGAATCCATCCTACTATTTAACTGTGTTAATACCACACCAATATAAAANGCACACCAATATAAAAATATGTTAAGACATATTAAAACATACATATTTAACTTTATTACATCATCATTTAAAGCATGATTTTATAAAACATAAAAAAAACTTTTAAGAGTTCTGTATCGCAGGAATTTAAGCAGTGGCAATATACATAGCTTTGTCAAGTTATATAAATCAAAATCAAATAATTGGAAAT
>NW_023226886.1:0-781 GCF_002007445.2 Ailuropoda melanoleuca
TTTAGTTTGCTGACTATTTCCTTTGCTGTGCAAAAGCTTTTTATCTTAATGAGGTCTCAATAGTTCATTTTTGCTTTAGTTTCCACAGGTTTTTAATATAACGGAACCTATTTATTTATCTTTTCTTAGCTTTATTTTCTGTTCTTTTCTTTTCTTGTTTTTGTTTGTTTGTTTGTTTGCTTGTTTGTTTGTTTTATTGCCAGAGACTTGTGGAATCATAAAGAGGTGTCACATCACTTAGTGCACACAGTGCCCTGGGGAAATCTTCATGGGAATATCTCTCATCAAGCTGCTCCTTCAGACCCAAAACTTCTAGAATGAACTCCTACCTATTTTCCCATGTGGCATTCCATCTTACTCCTTTTTACTCCTTGATATTTAGAGTAACCTCATTTTTCTACGTGAAGCCAGATGTTTGTTTGAACAAAAATGGATCTCTCCCTAAAAAGGAATATTTATACTTGCTGCTAAGATAATAACCTTGTATTCTTTCCATGTCCTTATACAGAAGTATCATCCCAAAAAAATTATAAAGAGAAAAAACATCAGAATTCTGTCATCAGCAAGTAATCAAATACCTACCTCAAACAGAATTAAGTAACAGGAAAAAAAACATCAGAATTCTGTCATCAGCAAGTAATCAAATACCTACCTCAAACAGAATTAAGTAACAGGAAATATGTTGGCTTACTCACATGATCATCTGAGATAGGATGGACTTCCAAAAGGGTGTAAGCCTTGATCCATTTCCTGGTGGTAGTGGTGGTGGTGGAGGAGGAGG
>NW_023226887.1:0-781 GCF_002007445.2 Ailuropoda melanoleuca
GCCCCTCTTTGTCGTTATTCTGACAAAAGGCAGGACTGGAAAGAAACAGTCTTTTAAATACTAAATTATGGTGTCCTCCAGAAAATAAAAAAAAGAGAAAATAAAAGAAAAACAGATTCAGAGGGAAAAGGGGGAGTAAGGGGGATGACAGAGATGACAGGGACAGGCTGCTCTGATTAAACTGGCAAACTGCACTCTGAGGCAGGGGGAACAACCGCCAGCTTGGGCTAAGGCGGCCAGGAAAACTGACCAGAAGGAAAATACTGTAAATGCAGAAATCAGCGCTCTTGGGAACTCCCAAATGTGACCCCGGAAAACAAAGCTCTAGGCAAATCACTGCAATGCACCTCTTTCCACTGTCTCACTGCAGCCTCCCCACCCACCTCCACACTTGCTGAGGTTAAGACAAACATGAAACCCAGGCTTGAAAGGGAAAGGGAATCACAAAAGCCAGTGTGGGTGGGGGTAGGGGTAGGGGAGAGAGGTGGCGGAGCAGGTCCGCCCCTAGGCTGGGTGAGCAAGGGTGCTGCAGAGTTTAACGCAGCATCCCGCAGTTTAAGAGGCTATTAGACGTCTATCCAGTCTCCCAAGCAAAGCACCTTCTCCAGCCTTAACAGGCGGGCTTCTACCCCGGGCCTGATGAGGCACCTATGAGGCACTTATCTCACTGTTTACAGCTCAGTTAGAATGGTTTGATTTCTTAAAATCTGCCTCTTTGTAACCACCTTCACTGCTATCTGACGCTATCCAAAAAAAAAAAAAAAAAAAGGTTCATCTCCCC
>NW_023226888.1:0-781 GCF_002007445.2 Ailuropoda melanoleuca
GGGAGCTGTTCATAAAGACTGATGCTGGGTAAGTCACTAACTACACGGAAATGGTGGAATTCTGTAAACAATTGGCAAGCAGAACTTTGTTCTTATTGTCCCATTAAGCTTAATATGAGGTGTTAAATATAATGAAATGTGGTGAGTGAAGTGTTATTTTCCTATTGGTTACTGTAACAGTCATTAACAAGTAGGACAGGACTAGTACTGAAAATAGAATACTGTAGCCATGACAACACAGAGTTCAGCTTTTCCATTTTCAGCAAATGGGGCAGCAATTACTTAATATTTTCTTGATTTATTAATTTCTTTGGAGTGGGAGTAACAAGAAGACTCTTGAACTGGGCAGTTAATGGCCCAAATTAGCTAACATTTTTAGTTACGCCACTCACATAATCATACTCATTCACTCATTCTCGTTAACATTTGTTGAGATTCTACTATACAGTGGACACTAAGCAAACAGAAGCAAGTGAGCCAGAACTTCTGTCCGCGAGGTATTCCTGGTCTGAGTACCGCAGTGGTTCTCCAGGTAAGGTCTCCAGGGAGCATCAGCATCACTGGGAACTTGTGAGAAGCACAGATTTTTCTGGGCCTTTCTCTGACCTACTGAAATGCACACACTGCATTTCACTGGGTGAGGCCCAGTGATCTATGGTTTCACAAGCCCTCCAGGTGCTTTTGGTGTTCCCTATAATTTGAGGCCCACCGGATGTATGGGGAAATGAAAAATTTGCAGCTAATAATATCTTGCTTTATATCCAAAATGATTATAAAATAA
>NW_023226889.1:0-781 GCF_002007445.2 Ailuropoda melanoleuca
TCTGCACTATTCAAGAGAGACTTAAAAGTGTCCTAGTTATATACTTATCCCTAGCTGAATATGAAACCCTGCACAAGCAGAAAGTAAAAGCTGGGTCAGACTTGTAAACTGCCTGAAATATAAATACATGCAAGTCTCAAGACTTGCTGGCTCTGACCAGTCATGGGTATGCTTACCCACTAGTCAGTCAAGGAAGCTAGTCTAAACATTAAAAAAAAGGAATTAAATAAGGAAAAACATTAATGCCTGTACACTGTAAAGTACACAGTTTCTGCAGAATTGATTCAGAAAAGTCACTAAATTTAAAAAAAGAACAATATTTGTAAGGGGAAATCAGAATCCAGTGTTGCTATATTATCTATCTAGTTATCAGTTAATGAATACATACATAAATAAAATATCTAGTAATCAACACCAACACCAACCAAATCGCAACATGCAAAGAAACAGAAGAATGTGGCCATACACAGGAAAACAACAAAAACTGAATCATGAGAATGTCTGAGAAGATACAGTTATTCGAACTTCAAAATAGCTACTGTTTATATGTTCAAAGAATCAATGGAAACCATGTTTAAAGAATTAGAGCATGCTGGGCACTTGGGTGGCTCAGTCCATTGAGCATCTGACTTCAGCTTAGGTCACGATCTCAGGGTCCTCGGATCGAGCCCCCCTGTCAGGCTCTGTGCTGGGCATGGAGTCTATTTAGGATTCTCTCTCTCCCTCTACCTCTGCTCCTCTGCCCTCCATGCTCATGCACGTGCTTTCTCTAAAAAAGAAA
>NW_023226890.1:0-781 GCF_002007445.2 Ailuropoda melanoleuca
TCAGAATAAAGTGTTCTTGATGATCTGGCCCCTGATTGCCTACTTTTCAGCAATCTGCTAGTGTGTTTGGGCTACCATAACAAGATACCTCAGCCAGGGTAGCTTATAAACACCAGAAATTTATTTCTCACAGATTAATGGTCCAAGATCAGGGAACCAGCATGGTGGTATGAGGGTCCTCTTCCCAGTTCACCCTCTCACTGTGTCCTCACATATTGGAAGGGACTTGCAATTTTATAAAATCAGTAATGCCATTTGTGAAGGTTCTACCCTCATCACCTAATCACCTCCCACAGGCCCCACCTCCTCACACCACCACCTTTGAGGGTTAGGATTTCAATATATGGACTTTGGGAACATGCAAACATTCAGACCATAGCACAATCCCATTGGTATCTCCTATTTTCTAGACTAATGTCATTCTGAACCATTGACATTTCTGCCAATGGTTTCTCCCCTATGCTCTATCCCACCTCTGAACATCCGAATGTGCTGTTCCCTCTGCCTGAAATGTTCTCCTCTCCCTCACACCATCTGCCGAGACAGCAGAGTGCAGCTTAGAATTCCACAAACTTGTCCTTCTCAGAAATCTTCCAAGTCTTGTTAAGTACTCCCTCTTTGACCTTACATTGCATAGTTACCTTTGCTATGGAACTTATCACATTAAGTTGCTCTTACCTGTTCGCTTCTCTCTATGTTCCTAGCCGGTAAGCCCCATAGAGCAGCTAGGGCATGTTACTTACCACTGAATCCCCAGAGCCAGGTCAGTGTTCTGCATGGA
>NW_023226891.1:0-781 GCF_002007445.2 Ailuropoda melanoleuca
AAGTAGGGAAGGGAAGCAATCTTATGCCTACCTCAAGCCAAGAAACACTTGGATTTGAATTATTTCGACACAGTCCTCTATTCCCAGGTTTAATTAGGCAATGTAGACCTGACCTGAGGATTGTTTAAAGTTGTTAATTGGTTTTCATGGTGTGTGTGTAAGTGTGGATGTGTGTGCTTATGTGTAAGTGTGTCTGTGTTTTCCTCTCAGGCTCATCCTTCTTGGACCTTATGGTAGCATCTGTGTACAGTATAATTTCTGTGTTATTCCTTTCCTCAGCTGAGCCAAAGCAGTTCTCTATGAAGCCAATCCCACCTACATATCTGCATAGACATCACCCCTAACCCCAAACACACACACCAGTTTCCCAAACCAGGACCTACTAGCCACTATTTAAATTTACATTTCAATGTATGAAAATGACATGAAATTTAAAATTCAGTTTCTTATTCATGGTAGCTCATTTCAAATGTCCAATAGCCACATGTGGCTAGTGGCTTGTATATTTCAGTACAGATATAGAGCATTTCCATCATCGCCAGAAGTCCTATTGGACGTCATTGTTCTAGAAGCTAAGCAGTGGTTTGGTTGGAGCAAGTAGAAGCCTGTATCATTATTTTGCAGATTTTAAACCCATTTTTCTCAGATACATTTTTTCTTCTCTATTGGTTTTTGTAGGAGAGGAAGACACTCAGAAGAAGAAGGAAGCTGGAGAAAGCAACAAAACAATTGGTTAAGCAAGAAGAATTGAAGAGACTTCATAAAGCTCAGGTCAGAAAAC
>NW_023226892.1:0-2586 GCF_002007445.2 Ailuropoda melanoleuca
CTCTTTGTATATTAATATTAGCATTAATATGAGCATTAATATTTTCCTGCTGTATGTTGTGAAATCATGTCTAGGTATTTGCTTTCTCTTTTTCCTTGGTTTAGATGTCAATAGAAGAATTTTCATAATTTGTTTTGATCATAGATGTATATGTCACACATGCATGCATATGCACAGACATGTGATTTTTCTTTTACACATTGCAGGTTTTGTGTCCTCTTTAAGAAATACTTCCCTGATATAATATTCAGAGTCTTCACCTTAAATGGAGGAATGATTTATAGTATTTTTGATATTTTTAGAACTGCATTTTCAATGAATTGATAATTTCTACTTATTAGAACAGATTGTCAGTTTCTTATATTTTCTTGAGACTGATAGTTAGGGGCAGCGTACAGATTTATGAAATGCTAGACAAATCACTGGAAAAAGGAACTGAAACTCCAAAACTCTCAACTGTATTTCCAGGGAACAGTGTCACTTGGGCAGATTGGTTCAACCAGTGAGAGAGTTTTCTTTAAATGGTGATCCTTGAGGTGTCATGATGTTAAAAGTTGTCTTGTTCTGAAATGTCCTTTGGGTCTGTGTATTATATAGGATTTACCAGACGATTGGTATTAATTTTACCACCCTTGCTGTTTGTACAGATTATTAGTTGGTAGCTGCAAGGAACTCGAAGGTAGTGTGTGAAAAATTTAAGAGGAAATAATAAGATTTTTTTATGGAGATGAAAGGAAAGAATGGGAACCTTGTAAAGAGAGGACATGATATATCCCTGTATCTTGGCCCAGGGGGTTTATTTATTCAGCTTTCATTTAACATCTTGGTGGTATATGTGTTTCCAACAGCTCTGTTCTTGGTTAATGCAAATATGNAGATTTTTTTATGGAGATGAAAGGAAAGAATGGGAACCTTGTAAAGAGAGGACATGATATATCCTTGTATCTTGGCCCAGGGGGTTTATTTATTCAGCTTTCATTTAACATCTTGGTGGTATATGTGTTTCCAACAGCTCTGTTCTTGGTTAATGCAAATATGTGTTCTGTGGAAAGCATGTGCACAGACTGCCCTTACGTAATTTGGTCACACAAATGCACTACCTGTCTTTTCCCTGCATCTGAGGAGAAACTAATAAATGGGTTCTTCATAGCCAGGGAGAGGAATGATAGCAAAAAGTCATGTTGCCCCACTTTTTTCTTTTCATCTGCTGTTGTTGCCGCGCCTTATGTCAGAGCACGTTGCTTAAGGCCACGGCTATGAGAACCCTGGGGCAGGATGGATGAGAAGGAGATAATGTCTTCAGGCTGGGGCTTCATCTTGTCTTAGGAGAGTCTGTTGCAATTGATGGCAGGCAAGCTGTTCTCCTGTCAGTGCTTTTCAGCATTTATGGATGCCTCAGGGCCCCGAGCCCTGCGCATGCTTGTCTGTCACAAAACGTGCAGCTTCTTCCGGGTTGTCTTTGCGGTGTTGTGGGAGGCACGGTGGAATGCAAATGTAAAGACCCAGTCTTTATTCCCACATTGTCATTAACTGGATTTGTATCTTTTATACAGTGATTTCACTTTGCAAATATCTCTTTCTCAAGGAAATGTTCCCGAGTCACATCACAATTACCACATTACTTACTAGTTCCTTCTTTAGAATGTGATTTTCTCAGAGACTACCTTTCTACCCCCTGGATAGGATAGGCACTAAAAGAAACATCTGTTGAGGAAAATAACCTATCTTCTCTGGGTAGTTGTGCTTTCTAGAATTGGAGGATTGGTATCCATTAACTGTAAGTCCTTCTATGATTCTGTGACACATTCATAGTTGTAATTAGGCTTAAAGTGGCTGTCACGCTTCTGCTCACTTTCACATGCCAAGGGGATGCCCCTCTCATGTGACAAGAGAAGACAGAACGGAAACTTGGTATCTGCACCGTGAGGGAGACTTTGACAGGTGCTGATGGACTCCATTTAGAAGGTGCCTCCTTTCTGACTGCAGTACATATGTAGGCCCAGGGGTGGGAAAAGCTGCCAGGGATAATGAGACAAATGTAGCAAGTGTTTTTGTAGAGTATATACTGAAAAAAAGGCAGTCAATTTATATATTACATACAACTGTGTGTTAGCAAATTAGAAACATTAATGCCTTAGCCACAGTACCAAAGCAGGTAGAGTCCACACTTAGATCCCGACTTATGACAATTGAAGACAAATACTAGTAATTTCCCTGGCATGAATATAATCCTTAATATAAGGAAGCCATTATTCTAGTGTAGAGTACCAGGCACAGAAGGGAATCAGTAGATGATACCGAACCTGGAAGATGTTTCTAAAAGACGACCTGGATCTCATTAAGACCATATAAGGAGGTTTTCTGATTTCTTGGTGAGAACGGCGTGAGACCCATGCTTACTTATTTATATGGTTCACAGGCAGATAAACACAAGCTTCACTAAGTATCTGAACNCAGATAAACACAAGCTTCACTAAGTATCTGAACTTAAGCTAATTATCTTAGCCAACTGCAAACTGTTTATTCTCTAGCATGAGCTTAGTTCAGACCATCTCACCTGAAAATTGAAGTCCAGATTCTGGTGTT
>NW_023226893.1:0-781 GCF_002007445.2 Ailuropoda melanoleuca
CCTGCCTGTGTTTTCACACGTCCAGCTCTTGGAGGTTTTCCTGAAACTTCATGGTGTTTGTCCATTGATCACGTGAGATTAGCCCCGAGAACTCATGAGATTTGGGTCGAGGTGTCATGAGCTGTGACTTGAGATCCAGCGCAAATTTCCCCATGATTTCCTGAGCTCAACCAAAAGAAAGAGGTGGCTTCTGTCTGCAGGTGGTGACTGTGTGAACAAACTGTCCTGAAAAGTTGAAAGCCTGGGAGAGCACCCAGGGAGGCTTCCTGGGTGTACAGATGAGCCAGTTCCCAGGCTCATTGCCTCTTCCTGTACCTAATGCCTTCCTGTGTCTTTCGCCTCTCACGTAATATCAGTAAGGAACCTGGGGGCCCGTTATCACTACTTCCATGCTCCATTTTGTCCCCAACATCACAATGCATCTGTGGGCTTTGTAGAATGCCAGGTGTTCCCAGGGTTCCCCAAAAAGGAAGTTTTAAGCCCTACCTATGATACTGCACAGGCATCAAGACTAGGGAGTTCCCACACCCCCTGAGTTCCCCTGAGATTTTGTTCCAGGTCTCACGGGACTTAGTTACAGATCTCGAGAGAGTTGGCCAGACCTCTCAGGGGATTTTGGACCAGTTCCATGGAGTAGACTTTGATCTCATGAGATTTGTCACAGTTATCCTATTAGGCTTAGCATTCGTGAGAAGTAGCCAGAGAATTTGCCAGATTTACCCCAAGAATACATGAGATCCAGCTCAGGAAAGATATATCTTTCTTTCTTTTATTTTTTTTT
>NW_023226894.1:0-781 GCF_002007445.2 Ailuropoda melanoleuca
ACGCCGGGATCACGCCCTGAGCCGAAGGCAGACGCTCAACCGCTGTGCCACCCAGGCGCCCCTAAAAACATATATCTTAAAACAAAACAACAACAAGAACCACCCCTCAAAAAACAGTCATTCAAAGATCAAGGGAAAAAGCATTCTAGGTGAGGGTGACAATTCATGTAAAAGTCCAATGGCAAGATCACTGAAGTTTTTTAAGCAGGAAAGTTAGACCATGATCATTCATATATATTATAAAGATCACTCTGGCTGCAATGTGCAGAGTAGAATAAAGGTGGGGAAGGATAAAATCAAGACTAGAGGTAGAGATGAAAATGTATTATGTACACTAAGATAAGAAGAACCCAACAACAAGGATGATGATGACGACCACCAACGTTCATGTACACTTACTGGGTGCTGATCTATTGTTTTTAAGCATTTTACATGTAATTCATTTATTTAATACTCACAAGTACTCTATTTTATAAGTCATAAAACTAAGATACAGGGTAGTGGCAATGAAGAAGGAAAGAAAGCAACTGGATCCAAGAAACACTAGGGAAGAAAAATTCCAGTGACAGGCTGGTTGCTGGCTGTGGGAGAGGAAGCGAAGTCTGACAATGACTACAAGCCTTTGGGCTAATAACTGCGTGTTGTTTACCATGTGGCAGGACACTGGATGAGGAGCAAGTAGCAGGAGGCTGCATGGTGGCGAGTATGTAAAACATCCCCGTGATGCTGGTCACATGAGCAGCTGGACACTGTGATCTGGAGAAAGATGTGAGCATCATCC
>NW_023226895.1:0-781 GCF_002007445.2 Ailuropoda melanoleuca
TTTTTTAAAGAAAATTGTTCACCATATATAAGATTTCAAACATATTAGTCCAAAATTGTTCATTTGTTTTTGTACCTTGATCACTACTTAGCAGCGATTCTATTTCATTTCTGATATTTATTCAAGCCTTTTTTCTTGATTAATCAAGAAAAGAATTTGTATTTTTTATCAATCCTTTGTAAAGAATCAGCTTTTGAGATTTTTGTTTCCCCCTATCACTTCTTCATTCATTGTTTCCGTAATTGTGAACTTTATTATTTTCTTATTTAGTTTTTTCCTTCATTTTACATTGATTCTTATATTTAAATTCTCATTTTGACTTCTTAGCTCATTAATTTAAATTTTCACTTGTTTTCTAATATGTATATTCATATTATAAATTCCTTACGTCCTTTCATCCACTTCCCACAGATTCGTGAGTCTACTCCCTTTGTTGTCGTTCGGTTCTCAGTATCTATAATCTCCATTACAATTCCTTCCAGATCCATGAATTATTTAAAAGTGTTATTTAGTTTCCAAATGTATGGGTGTATTTTAGCAGACTTTAAATTTTTATTTATAAAATCATTGTGGAGTGCATGTTTTCAAGTCATTGGAATTTTTCAATACTTCCTTTGTGATCCATTATGTATGTACTCAAACTTAAAAAACATATTTTATGTGTTTGAAAAGAATGCGTAGTCTGTATCTGTGGAAGTCTGGGAGATCCCTCTCTCTCGGTCTCCACCCCCACCCCCACCTCCATCCACATGCCCTACCCCATCTCCATCTTCATCTCATC
>NW_023226896.1:0-781 GCF_002007445.2 Ailuropoda melanoleuca
GAAATGTCTGTTCATGTCTTCTGCCCATTTCTTGATTGGATTATTTGGTCTTTGGGTGTTGAGTTTGATAAGTTCTTTATAGATTTTGGACACTAGCCCTTTACCTGATATGTCATTTGCAAATATCTTTTCCCAATCTGTCAGTTGTCTTTTGGTTTTGTTGACTGTTTCCTTTGCTGTGGAAAAGCTTTTTACCTCGATGAAGTCCCAGTAGTTCATTTTTGCTTTTGTTCCCCTTGCCTTTGGAGACATGTCTAGCAAGAAGTTGCTGTGGCCGAGGTCACAGAGGTTGTTGCCTGTGTTCTCCTATAGGATTTTGATGGATTCCTGTCTGACATTTAGGTCTTTCATTCATTTGGAGTCCATTTTTGTGTATGGTGTAAGGAAATGGTCCAGCTTCATTCTTCTGCATGTGGCTGTCCAATTATCCCAACACCATTTGTTGAAGAGACTGTCCTTTTTCCATTGGATGTTCTTTCCTGCTTTGTCAAAGATTAGTTGACCATAGAGTTGAAGGTCCATTTCTGGGTTCTCTATTCTATTCCATTGATCAATATGTCTGTTTTTGTGCTGGTACCATACTGTCTTGATGATTATAGCTTTTGTAACATAGCTTGAAGTCCAGAATTGTGATGCCACCAGCTTTGGTTTTCTTTTTCGACATTCCTTTGGCTATTCGGGCTTTTCTTGTTCCATACAAATTTTAAGACTATTTGTTCCAGTTCTGTGAAAAAAGTTGATGGTATTTTGATAGGGATTGCACTGAATGTGTAGATTGCTC
>NW_023226897.1:0-1921 GCF_002007445.2 Ailuropoda melanoleuca
CCTGGCAGCGCCCAGCCCTGAACCCTTCTCTTTGATGGTTTTTATGGTAAGTGAAAGTTACAACCCGCTCAAGCTTGATTGGTTCCCCATCTCCAAGTCCCCGTCCGCAGCCGTCTAGGAGCCCACAGTTATCACCTCATTCACATAACCTCAGCTGTGGGTGCCCTCATGGGGAACTCCCAAGGGTTTAGGAGCTAGGTGCCAGGCCCTGGGGACAAAGACCAAATATGTTTTTTATTATACCGCACTCCCCCAAACCCATAACTGGATGTAATCACGAGAAAAACATCAGACAAATTCCAACAGAGGCTCATCCTACAAAATATTTGACCTGACCTTAGAATTGTCTAGGTCATGAAAGACAAGGAGAATTTGAGAGGTTTTCACAGCCAAAAAGAGCCTAAATTGATGGTTAAATGTAATGTGGTATCTGGATGGGTTCCTGGGACAGAAAAAGAATCTTAGGGAAAAACAGAAAATCTGAATAAAACACATAGTACAGATAATAATATCTATATAGGTTTATTAACTGTAATAAATATACCATAATAATGTAATATATTAACAGGAAACTGGTTTATGGGAACTCCACTACCTTGCAGATTTCCTATAAATCTAAAATTATTCTAAAAGTTTATTTAAAAAAAAAACTTTTGGAAGGCCTCTCAGTTTCCAGGACACACCTTCTTTAAAATGCAGGGAGAGAATTTGTAAATCACTCTCGTTGTATTTATGGTCAGTATGCTGGCAGGTAGGAAGAGAATACTAGAATGGAATCTTCTGTGAGATGCCATGATGCCTGTGTATCAGACACAAAGAGAGGGTGAGGAAGACCCCCACCGCCAGAGCTGCAAAGGAAGGGGTGCTTCCCTGGTCCCCCAGCGNATGCTTCCCTGATCCCCCAGCGCCTCAACCACAACAAGGAAATACAAGGGGTCAGAGTGAGGGGAGGAGTGGGGTGAGAGCCCTGGGCCTGCTGTGAGATGTCTTCTCCTGGCCCTTCCTCCTACCAGGAATAGCCCAGAGTGTGGTAGTCTGTGTCCCTGCATTTGGAGGACCCAGTGGACATGTATCTGACATCCCCTAGGAAATCCAGTTGGACTGACCAACTGCTTTGGTGGCAAAGCTGGGAGCGTGCAGCAGTCTACAGTTCTTATAGGGATCCTCGAATCACATGTGGGCCATGGGGGAGAGTAGGGGGCTGGCATTGAATCACTGAGGGTCCTGCCCAAAAGGGCTGCCTAGGAGCAGAGGGAGGACTGCTGGATTTCTAGGGCTGAAAAAGAAGTTGCAAGTTAATTCCCCAAATCAAGTTGTATTTGCCAGAATCAGGAGATCTGCAGCCAAGAATTCTCAAAGTTGGAAATCTTCAAAGAAATTCCAAAAATACCCATGAGAGGAAAAGGAGCTGAAGAACGGCCCCTGAGAGAATGAAGCCTCCCAGCAGGTCAGACCTGTCCCATCCTCCCACTTCTCCCACCCTGGCTGGAGACTGAGCCCATAGGTGGTGGGGAGCGAGTGGGCAGGGCGCCACGGAAGTCAAAAGAAAGCAGCAACCTCCAACCACACCCCCTCCTGCAGGCAGGCAGTTGCCAATCCCTGACCTACAGCTGGCCTTGGAATGGAACTTGAAGCACTGATCATAGCTAGGACTGGAAATACTAGTTTCTGAATTGCGAATGAATTTGTGACTTAAAGTAACCCCTAACATAGTGTTCTACCCGACATGAGCAGAAAAGTTTGGGGCCTACATTAGGCATTGAATTATGTCCCCCCCAAAGAAGATATGGTGAAGTCCTAACCTCCAGTGCGGTCACTGCAGATGTCATTAGTTAAGACAAGTCATTTTCAATGCGGTCACTGCAGATGTCATTAGTTAAGACAAGGTCATACAGGAAGGATGTGGCGTGATAACTGAGGC
>NW_023226898.1:0-781 GCF_002007445.2 Ailuropoda melanoleuca
GCTCCGCGCTCTGCGCCCGGCCGCCCGGCCCGCCGCCTGGTACGCGCCCGGGAGCCCCGCCCAGGCGGCCCGCGGCGCAGCTACTGGCGTGGGAGGGCCCGGAAGGAGGCGGTGCTGAGCCTCGGGGCGGGGGCCGGGCGAAGGCGGAGTTCCCCTAGGGTACGAGCGGCTCTGTCGGAGGAGTGGGACCCGTGGGGAGGGGGTGAGCTCTCCCTTGAGGACCGGTTACCCTGCCAGTAGGGCCGGGGAGAACGAGCGACCCCCGCAAAGTGGCATTGGCTCTACCAGGAAGGGGTGAGCTCCTCTCTAGGAACGAATGACCCTCTGAAGGGCCGGGGAGAACGAATGACCGTCTTAGTGGAGATAGAGCCGTCGTGGAGAGTAACCTCTCCCTTGGGAATGAGTTACCCTTCGGGGGGCTGAGGTGGGGGGGGCTACTGAGTTCCTCCCTTAGGTGGTCTGGGAGGTACGAGTGACCTGTGGGGGACGGGGGCAGATTAGGAGAAAGAGCAGCTCCTCGGGAGGTCCCAGCTTGTGCTTTCTCAACCTCTGGAGGAAGAACCTAAACGTCAGGTACCCTAGGAGCCCTTGGCTGGAGTGACACACCCTATACCGTGGTCCTCTTGGAATTGAAGCCAGGCCACACCCCTACTCCAATTCAGATGCTTTCCTAGTTACAGGACGAGGGAGGAAACATACTGAACCGGAGCGGGGGGTGTTCTGTGGCCATCCTTTTAACTGAGAAAGTTTTATCACAACTTCAGGGAGAATTGGAAAATAA
>NW_023226899.1:0-781 GCF_002007445.2 Ailuropoda melanoleuca
TTTTCTGTTATTAACTATCACCTTGCTTCCCTCTTCTAAGGACGCTTGTGATTATATTTAGTGCTCAACTGAATAATCAAGGATAACCGCCCCATCTCAAGATCCCTAATCCCATCTCCATGGTCCCTTTGGCTAGATAAGGTAACATTCACGAGTTCTGGGGATTAGGACCTGGATATCTTTGGGAGCCATTACTCAACCCACCACATCCCACTTTGTACTCTCTAAGCTTATTCCTTGCCGAACTCCTGACAGCATTTATGCTTTAGCTACTCCAGATTTTTTCTAGTTCCATCAAGCATCATACAGTTTCTCATTTTGGTCCCTTTTATTATTATTTTTTTCTCTTTCAGGAATGCCAACCCTACTCTTTCTGGCAAAACTGACTTAAAGTTTAAGGATCAGCTCATGTGTTGCCCATTCTATTAAAGCATTTCCCAATTTCTCTTCCTCAGGTGCAAGTGACCATTCTACCCTTTCTTTACTTTGTATAGGTTTTTAACATAGCACATATAACATTTTATTGCATTTATTTATATGCATTTATACGTTTTTCTTGCCCCAGCTAAATAAGCTCCTGAAAGGTTTTTTTTTGTTGATTCACACTTGGGATATACAGATGTTGAATAATGAGGCAATAAAGATCTAACCCACCTGTAAAAAGATTTCCTTCATCCATTACCACATTCACTTCAATCTTTCCCTCATCTGTAAGAGAAGACAGAGTTTTATGCATAACACAATAATAGAGAGAAACAGAGGGCATAAAAGTCATACACTG
>NW_023226900.1:0-781 GCF_002007445.2 Ailuropoda melanoleuca
ACAATAATATTATTATGTTAGTTATATTATGCATATAATTACATACATCTGTAATTATATTATAAAATTTATATATTATATTTATATATTACATATTACATATTATATGTATTACATATTATAATATATGTAATATATATTATATATAATGTATATATTATAATTTTATGTAACATATGTACTATTTTATGTATTTTGTATAATAGTATATAAAATTCTAAATTATGGCTTATAACTAGGAAAGAGAAATGGGTGTGTAAGTCCAAAGAATGAAGTATAATTTCCATATATTCTATACAAATATATATAAAATATTAACATGCATAAAACAAGGATAACTTTTATCTGCTTCTTATAAATTTGATAGAATTTATCCCTAAACCTATCTGGAACCGGGGCTTTCTGGGTGTAAAGGATTCAATTATTATTTCAACATCATTAATGATTTTTTTAAAAGATTGATTTATTTATATTAGAGGGTGGGGGCAGTGCAGAGTGAGAGGGACAGAGATTCCTCAGGAAGACTCACTGCAGAGCAAAGAGCCTGACACGGGGCTCAATTCCAGGACCCCAAGATCATGACCTAAGCCCAAACCAAAAGTCAGTCCCTCAACCCACTGACAACCCAGGTGCCCCACATCATTAATGATTATTATTTTATCCAGTTTGTCTTATCGATCCTTGCCTGTGTCAATTTTGGCATCTCCGATAATTTTTCCAAAGATTCTAGGGTTCCGTTCTCTTTCATTTGTCAAGAAATTCATGCTAATTCAATATGACC
>NW_023226901.1:0-781 GCF_002007445.2 Ailuropoda melanoleuca
AATAAAGTAACATAAAATATGTAAATTAATTTATTGCATGAAACAGTCATGAGAAATACCACACTTTCTGAGCATCACAATTTCTACGGTTCTTTAAGCCAAGCTTAAAATATTTACTACCTAGCCCTTCACAGAACAATGTTTGCTGACCCTTGGATTAGAAGATTCAATATTGTCAAGCAGGTAATTTTCTCTGAATTTATCTATAAATTCAAAGCAATACAAATCATAATCTAGATAGCTTTCTTATAGAAACTGACAAGCTGATTCTAAAATCTATACAGAAATATGAAGAACTTAGAATAACCAAAAAACATTTTGAAAAAGAAAAACAAAAAAGACTTTTACAACCTGATTACAGGACTTAATATAAAGCTATGGTAATCAAACCGTGTGACCATAATGATGGAATAAAAATGAATGGAACAGAACAGAGTACAAAAATATATTCACGCTTATACAGTTAATTGATTTTCAACAAAGATGCTGAGATAATTTAATGGAGAAAGGATAGCCTTTTCAACAACCGACAATCCAAACAGAAAAAAATGAACCTCAACCTTACTTACGCCATACACAAAAATTAACTTGGAATAGATCACAGACCAAAACATACAAGCTAAGACTATAAAATATTTAGAAGAACACAGGAGAAAATCTTCACAAACTTAGAAGACAGGAAACCAAAACCATGAACTATCAAAGAAAAAAGACACACTGAACTTCAAAATGAAGGATTTTTGCTCTTCACAATATATTAAGAAAATGAAAAGGCAAGCCA
>NW_023226902.1:0-782 GCF_002007445.2 Ailuropoda melanoleuca
AAAAAAAAAAAAAATCGGGGAAGAATCCACCAGATAACGCACACACATTGTCCCGTTTCATCTGCACGATCGACCAAATATGTAGATGTTCCTAGCCCCCTTTTACAAATGACAAAATTGACACTCAAAGGAATTAGATGACACGCCCAGCATCATTCACTTCTAAAAGTCGAAGGAGGACATGGAACCTGTCTCTGCCACTCCTGTCAGAAGACATGGAACCTGTCTCTGCCACTCCTGCTGTCCGTTTCTGAACACCTCCCACTGAAGCTGGGATTCTGCAAGCCAGCTCTTGGGTACTCTGATGCGAAGACTCTCTGTGAATGCCTTCTGTTTGCCTTATGGAGTTGTGTGTGAACTGCTCTCCAGGGGGTCATTGAGTAAGTTACTGGAATCGTTTCTTGCTTAATACTTCGTAGATAATAAATAATTTTCCCCTAATAATTTCAAATACAGTGTTTTAAAGACTCCAAGCCATGTGTGGACGCTCGCTGAACTCTATCAATTACTTCTTCAGGTTCCCATGAATGAATACAAAAAGAAAACATACTAGGTAAAGTCAGTGGTCCATTCTGCCCCATGGACGACACGAATGCCAACACGCAGGGCCATTTGTCATTTGTGCCCCATCGTGTCAACTTCAAAGGATTCAGCAACTGCCCGAGCAGGTCAAGCTTGTCCTAATTACAAATTGTAACTTAACCATTCGTCATTTTAGCACAATCCTTTTTGAACGTATTGGTATAGATTTATGTCGATTATCTTCGTTTATGCATCTGTTA
>NW_023226903.1:0-2585 GCF_002007445.2 Ailuropoda melanoleuca
TGGGCTGGCCTTGACTCATAGGCTATTGTTGGCCAACGCCTGTTCTATAATATTTTGCATATCACAACCCTATGTACCTCTCTGTTCTTTTATGCAGGATATCCCACCCCAGCTGCCATGCCAGTGTCACTGACTTCATGCTTTCCTACTTCTCTCCTCTCCCACCAGAAGGCCTTCATTAATGTCCTTCTCTCTGTCTGGGTTGTTTCTCTATCATCCCTTCACCTGGGTAGATCTTACCTGTTCTCCAGATCTTAGTCCACAGTAGCTTACTCAAGGACATCACCTGTGGTCTCCCCACCCTGTATCGTCTCTGCTAGCCTCAAAGACCTTCCCTCCAGAGCACGGTGCACAAGGGCAATGGTCATCTCTGCAATTACCTGAGTAACGGATGTTCCCTCCACTTCCTCCCACCACCTGTGAGATCCAGGAAGCAGGAAGAGTGTCTTTCCTTCGTTTATCACGGCACACCCTGCACCCGGTGCTTGGCCCATAGGTGGGATCTGGTAAAGTCTTGTTGACAGACTGAATGCATGAACGATGCATGACTGAGTTATCCACATGCCACCACCAGCAGCCTCCAGCGTCCCATGGTGACCTGCGCCTACCTTCTCAAGTCCTCTCTTCCTAATGTTTTTCTCTCCCTCTTTCCGGGCCAATCTCCCTTTTTCTGCACACCTGGAGGAATTTCAATTACAGCACACTTACCTCTGTGTCCTTTGCACGTGTCTGTCTTTTCTGGTGAGTGTCCTTCTACCCTTCCTTTGCCTCCCGAACACTCATCATACAGACTTGTCAAATCTCTCCATCCGAAAACCTTCTGGAACACATTTTTAGTAGAACACAGTTGCTTGTATTCACTTGTTGCAATGAGAGAGAGGATGCACTGTGGAAACCANCATGCACGGTGGAAACCACAGGGGCATCACAGTAGAAGGGAGATGAGAAAGGGTTTAGAAGAGTGGGGAATGGGGTGCCTGGGTGGCACCGCGGTTAAGCGTCTGCCTTCAGCTCAGGGCGTGATCCTGGCGTTCTGGGATCGAGCCCCACATCAGGCTCCTCTGCTGTGAGCCTGCCTCTTCCTCTCCCACTCCCCCTGCTTGTGTTCCCTCTCTCGCTGGCTGTCTCTATCTCTGTCCAATAAATAAAATCTTTAAAAAAAAAAAAAAAAGAAGAGTGGGGAATATGTTGGCAGTTCTAGGGAGAGTTCAAGGAAGCAGGGTTTTTGCTCTGGATTGACTGCTGCCGTCAGGAAGTGGGGAGAATTTTTGATCGGGCACCGTAGTTGTTCTCTAGGAGGGCAGAGAGGGAGGAAGGGAGCACAGCTGAAGCTGTTGTTGGTTAAAAGGCAGCGGTCCCTGTATTAGCCGGATCGGGGTAACTTGGCCTTTTTAATCATTTGGACAATGTTTCTGTTTTTATCTTTCAAGACATGATTACAAAATGTTCTTGTTTTTGCTTTGACCCAACAAAGTTACAGAATAGCCTTGTTTTGTTTTGTCATGTTATTCTCTGGACTTGTTTATGTTCAGTAGAATACTGTTGCCTAACTGTGGTGGGCAGGCCAGATCCCAGCAGCGCCAAGGCCTTAGAGTCATGGCAGGCCCTCCCGGGTTTCAGAGCTGCTGTTCTTTTTCTCAGAATGAGTCCTCCTGGGGAAGAGTGGGTGCACACGCACACAAAGGTTCTCTGTGCTTAGTTCTGGTCCGATAGTCTGTATCCAGGCAGGCTAACCTTGGCCAACATGTAATAGAATTTCAAGAGTGAATACTTTTGTTTATCATTTTTCATTCTGTCCTAGTTAAAAAGTCACATTAAGTTATGACGTTGGATAAATAAAATTCTTCACTTCTTGAAAAGCACATGGCACTCTTTGGCCTATGCTCGTTATTATAATCACGAATAAGATAAACACAATAGCCCTCAATAATCTCCCCTAGTACAGAATCTTTTAAAAAAATCTCTTCAGTCATGTTGCTAAAATCATATGTGTGTTATCAACCGAGAAGGGGCACAACCGAATTTTGGGACGAGCCAATCCGCTAGCCTCAATTAATAGCTGTAGCCTTTGCCCACAGGTATGACATATCAAAAAGCTTTATGAGTGGAAGTCGGGTGTAAGGTGCAGCCCGAGGACCGTAGTAAGGAAGGATCCGTATATCCCGTATGCGGAATTTGAGGTTTCATATTACTATTCCATGGTCCACTGATACAAGAGTTACATAAACTTGCACTGGGAAATAGTTGAGAAAACCACCTTATTCACCCAGATCCCCCCTGGAATCAGTAAGGCACACGTTATGGAGGTTTCCAGAAATCTCTGTTAAGTATGTATTTGTGAGGAGAGATTGGATCCCATCTGAGGCTCTGCAAAGTCAGTGACTGGTCAGCAGGACAATACTGANCCAGGACAATACTGAACAGAAGGAAAATGCTAGGCCATTGATTAGACTTCGTTTCTTGGCTGGAGCAAGTGGTGTTGAATTTGAAAAAAACTTTGTAAGTTTCAAGTACCACACAATATAATGAGTGCATGTTAATATCAATATTATTTATCATTTAATTGCATACAATAACCTACAGAT
>NW_023226904.1:0-782 GCF_002007445.2 Ailuropoda melanoleuca
AAAAAAAAACAAGAAGGGAAGGGAGACAAGAATAGTGAGGGTGTTGAATTTTAGACAGGCTTTCCAGAGAAAACTCTCTAAGAAGGTGACTTGTGAGTAAAGACTTAAAGAAGTTAAGGAGTAAGCCATGTGGGAGAAGAGATTTCCAGGAAGAGGGAAGAGCAAGCGCAAAGGCCCAGAGGTGGAAGCATGCTTGCAATATCTGAAGAAGGGGATGGAGTGGCTATTGCGGGCAATAAGGGTGAGATTAGCAGCATATATAGTAAGCAAGATAAGTTAGAGGCAGATTGACATTGGCCCACCTACAGGTAGCAAGAATTTAGCTTTTACTCTGACACTATGGATTTTTAAGCAGAGGATTGACATGATCTGACTAATATTTAATGGAATCAGTGTAGCCAGCATGTTGAGACTGGACCATGAGGATGAATATGGGGTAGAAGACAAAGGCAAAAGCAGGGAGACCTGCTAAGAGTAGGGTGGTAGCAGTGGGGAAGGTATTCAATCTTGAATATATTTTTAAGAGAGAGCCTACAGAATATTCTGATGGACATGATGGGGAATGTAAGATGGGGAGAAGGGGTAGTCAAGAGCAGCATGATGGATTTTTGCCTGAATGACTGGATTATTGGAGGAACTGTTTCTTTTGATAGTAGCTGAAGGAGAGCTATCCTGGCCTCAATTTAACATGGGATAGGTTGGAGATGTCTACTAGACATTCAAGTAGAAATATTAATTGGAAATATATATATATATATATATATATATATATATATATATAT
>NW_023226905.1:0-782 GCF_002007445.2 Ailuropoda melanoleuca
AAAAAAAAATACCCAAACCCAATGTTACAAGCAGTTGAATATAGCTTATATACATGAGAATAACTTCTTCCTTAATGCACGGATCGCCACTACAAATGATGTCAAATTTCAAAGCTACCTAACTTTATATCCTCAAAAGCAAAATCATGAAAGCAAACTTATAATTACTACTAATAGATAAGCTTGCAATGAGTTGCTTTCATTTCATTCATTTTTAGTTTAGAACGGCAAGGAGTTCCTAACCAGGTACTGATAATTAAATTCCTCCTCTTTACTTAGGTGTGACCCTATTCCTAAAACATGTTTTTTGGTAAAGGCTTTTCAAGGATCTCTCAAAATGATGGGCTACTTAATTTGGATATACTTCTCTATCTCTCTCTCTCCCCTCTCTCTGTCCCTTTCTTTTTCTAAAGGGCTTTACTTTAGCAGTGTTGTGTTGACAGGGAAAAAAAAAACCCTAAATCACACACATACATTTTATTCTTTTCCTCTCCCTGTTTTTTACTGCCTGAACTCCAGGATTCATTTTCTTTTTAATAACTCACACCACCACACTTAAAACTCTGGGAAACTATGTCTATATAAGAGTTTGCATGATGGTTAACATTCAAATATTTAATATTAGGTGCCTGGGAAGATTCGAAGCATCTTAGAGTGTTTAAGTAATCTATTTTTCATACACAATCTTAACGGAAGAAACTCTTCTTAAAGTAAATCCTTGCATTGCTTTCCCAGTTTAGCTCAATTTCAGATCCCTTAAGAGGAAAAAAATCTCTTGCTCC
>NW_023226906.1:0-782 GCF_002007445.2 Ailuropoda melanoleuca
AAATACACAAGCAATCTGTGGTAACAGCTTTAAGATAGGAACTAATCATATGTATGTATTATGCCTCTGAGGGACTGGATCTAAAATAAATAATTTAGGAAATAGGAGCTGGTAAGCCAAGGGATGCTATGGCCATTCCCTCTCCTTAGAGAACGGTCTAAGCCTTAGAACAATTCTGTTTCCCTCTGGCATGAGATTGATGCATATACATGTAGGTAAGCTAAGGGCCAAGAACAGCATTTCAGAGCACACCTGATGCAAACCCATATATATTCCAAGGCGAAGGGTACTATGACCACTACTTCCTTGAGCTAGGCATGGAAGGAATGTGGACCCAAGAATTGGTACTATCCTTCCTAATCACAGCATAATATACAACATTCTATAATTTTAATTATATATGGTAATTATATATAGCAAATCATTATTAATTTTGTTATTCCATGTTTATGGCTAGAGAGAAGTGAAACAAACAGTGTATAAATCTACAAAATTTTGGAAATTTCAAGCACATGGCTTATATCAGAGGGAAGAATAAAAATTCAGGAAAGTATTTTTTGAAAAACAGATTTCCATTTTTCTAGTGATGTGCAGTGTTCAAGTGAGGTATGACAGAGAAAATGCACTAGACCTCGTATTATGGGCCAGAATGAAGACACCTGGTACTCCGAAGTCTTCCACTCCAAGGCCATGTGATTTTTTTTTATCTTGGTATTTTCATTCTGCACATTGTCTCCCTCAGAGCCTGGTGGACCTGCTTGTTCCGCAGAGTGTAGATGACA
>NW_023226907.1:0-782 GCF_002007445.2 Ailuropoda melanoleuca
GCCTTGTGCTTATTTGCCATCTGCACATTCTCTTTGACATAATATCTTTCATACCTTTTTGTCCATTTTCTAATTGGATAGTTCCTTTGTTTGTTTTTGGATTTGTTTTGTCTTGTTTTCCTGTTGAGTTTTGAGTTTTTTTTAATATATTCTGGATAGAATTTCTTTGCCAGACATGTGGTTTGTTGATATGTTCACCTTGTCTATAGCTTTTTTTTTTTCGTTTTCCTATTAGGAATAAAATTTCTTAGCAGAGTTTTTTTTTGTTTGTTTTTGTTTTTGTTTTGTTTTTTTGGTGGTCCAACTGAACCACCCAGGCACCCTCATTGTGGTTTTGATTTGTATTTTCGTGATGGCAGGTGGTGTTGAGCATTTATTCATGTGTCCGTTAGCCATTTATATGTCTTCTTTGGAGATGTATTTCTTCATGTCTTCTGCCCATTTCTTAACTGGATTATTTGTGTTTTGGGTGTTGAGTTTGAGAAGTTCTTTATAGATTTGAATATTAGCCCTTTATCTGATAAGACTTTTGCAAATATCTTCTCCTAGTCTGTAGGTTCCCTTTTAGTTTTTTGACTGTTTCCTTGGCAGTGTAAAAGTTGTGTTGTTTTGTTTTGTTTTGTTTTGTTTTATCTTGTGGCAGTTCCAATGGTTAATTTTTTACTTTTGTTTCCCTTGGCTTTAGAAATGTGTCCTTTTTATAATATTTTTTTAGTATGTTATGTTAGTCACCATACAGTATATCCTTGGTTTCTAATGTAGTGTCCATGATTCATTATTTA
>NW_023226908.1:0-782 GCF_002007445.2 Ailuropoda melanoleuca
GTAGGGTTGGTTCCATTGGAAGGTGGAGGAAATGTGTGTTCCATGCCTCTTTCCTAGAATTGGGCAACGTTGGCGCTCATTGGCTGGTGGTTGTGTAACTGCAGTCCATGCTCCTATCAGCTCGTGGCTCACCTCCTGTGCATCTCTGTGTCTCACACACCACCCTCTGTTCTCCTACAAGAACACTGGCATTTGGATGTAGGGCCCACCCCAAACGCAGCATGAACTTATTTGGAGATCCTTAACTTAATTACACCTGCAAAGACCCTATTTCCAACTAAAGTTGTGTTTATAAGAACTGGGGGTTAGAACTTGGACATATCTTCTGGGGTGCAACGTTCAACCCACTACCACAGTATTCCATGATCCCCTCGATAGCCGGGGATGTGAAGTGATATACACTGTTTCATTGGTGTTTGTGTCTTTTCTCTATTTTTGTCAATCTTAACAGAGGTTTATCAATTGTATGTAGTTTTTGGAAGAACTAGCTTTCTGTTTCATTTTATCCGGGGGTCCTACACTTGTTCATTCCCCCTGGCCACCTTCCACGATTCTCCCATGGTTGTCTCTTGCACGACTTCCAGGGTTTGTAGTTGTAATTAGCAGGGAAGGGCAGGGAAAATAGCGTCTATGCTATCCTTTCCAGTCTGAAGAAGAAGTAATTCTCATTTTCAGGATGAAAAACTGGACTCGTAATTTATTAAGACTCAGTCCAGGAGGGAGGTTAAGATGGCGGAGGAGTAGGGGACCCCTTTTTCAGCCGGTCCCCTGAGTTGAGCTGG
>NW_023226909.1:0-195 GCF_002007445.2 Ailuropoda melanoleuca
AGCGAACATCAGCCTTTTCCCTGGGGACCCTGATTCCACACTGCTTGTATGGGCCTGGGAAGTATCCTATCTCACCCTCTGTGGCAATGGAACGAAAAGGCCAAAGGCAAGTCCGTCAGAAACAACACGTGCAGAGCCAGTCGTAGCACTATCATCAGCATTCGTGACTAGGGATCCATGAGGGAAAGTGGTCGC
>NW_023226909.1:344-536 GCF_002007445.2 Ailuropoda melanoleuca
TTCTTGGTAATCAAGCAGCGCGTCCAGGGAAAAACCTCCAGCTAACATCAGCCTTTTCCCGGAGACCCTGATTCCACATTGTTTGTATGGGCCTGGGAATTATCCTATGAAACCTGCTGTTGCAATGGAATGAAAAGGCCAAAGCTAAGTCCGTCAGAAACAATACCGTGCAGAGCCAGTCGTAGCACTATC
>NW_023226910.1:0-782 GCF_002007445.2 Ailuropoda melanoleuca
GCTGCTATTCTTTTCTTCATTCTCCAGTTGAGTTTGTAGGTGTTCAGAATGGTCTGATAGCTATCTAGCTGGATTCCTGGGACTAGACGAAATTTAAGCCTCCTGCTCCTCCGCCATCTTGGACTCCTCTCTCGTAGTTATTGTTCTGATGCTCTTTCAAAACCTGTTTCATCTTGAAGGAGATTCATGAAATGGGCTTTTGACAAAACATGTATTTGATATTTTTAAGATCAGAAGACAAATGGGAAGGAATTTCCAGAACTGACTAAAAAGTTCCATTCAATTGGAGTAAGAATTAATAAAATGGAACTAAATGAACTGAAGAAGATGCTTACAGTTTTGTGACTCTTGTTTGAAACATTGCTGGTTCACTAATGTTTGCTCTTCCAGATTAAAGAAACTTTCTCCTAAGATATCTATGACTACAGAAATATGGTAAAATATTCATTTGTGAACAAATGGAAGCATTTAACTTTCTTCTGTCTTCAAAAATTCTCAGGGAGTATCCTTTCTTTCATGACAATCATAGTTGTTTGCATAAGTTCAATAAGAATCTGTTCTCTTTGTAACAGGACACTATTGGAAACATTGGTTACAGGCTTTGACTAGAATGTCATAGTTGAGAGACATGCATAGTCTCAGATATGCCCAGACAGCTTTCAGGAACTAAGATTGACTTTATGGAGGCAATAAAGCCCCTTGGAAGTGTTGCTCTGAAAACTTGCTTCCAGAGTTTCCAGCAGCCTTACCAGGTGAGTAAAGAATGTCACTCCCTGGCAAGT
>NW_023226911.1:0-782 GCF_002007445.2 Ailuropoda melanoleuca
TGCCTCAAGGGACAAGAGTGCAGAGTTTAACCAGAGGGGTTCGACAGCTTAGAAGTACATGCAGAACAGAATGGAGAACACATGTCACCTGCTTTCAGATTTCCCTTGCTGTGCATTCCAGCCTTCATCAGTGCATAAATTCTTCAGGGGCTTCTCACTAGCCTCTGGGGAAAAAAACAAAAACAAAAACAAAACCCTCTTGTTTTTGGACTTTACTCATGGCCACCCCGTCAAGGTAGGAGTTTCACCTTTGCTGTGCCCAGAATCATGGTCCAAATAGTGCGCGATGCTCACTGCCTCCAGGCTCCTCACTGCTCCTTGACTGCTGGGTTAATATACAGCCCTCGGGTCCTGGTTCAAATAATTAGCTGTAAAAAGAGCACAGACGTTCTACATTTTATTGACCCTCTTTGAGCTTTGGTTCCTTGTTGTGTAATGGGGAGATAGGAAAAACTTGGGGGAGGTTAAATAAGAAAAGATATCAGGGCGCCTAGGTGGCTCAGTTGGTTAGGCATCTGCCTTTGGCTCAGGTCATGATCCCAGAGTGCTGGGATCGAGCCCCATATCGGGGTCCCCACTCGGGGAGCCTACTTCTCCCACTCCCTCTGCTTGCTCCTCCCCCTGATTGTGCTCTCTCTCTCTCTCAAATAAATAAATAAAATCTTTAAAAAAATGTAAAATGTTTCAACAGTGCCAAGCATTTAACAAAGTCTCAATCATTATAGGGTTTTATGCTTCTTTAAAGCTCCCCAAATTTCCCAGGTAGAATTGCTGCTTCTGTG
>NW_023226912.1:0-782 GCF_002007445.2 Ailuropoda melanoleuca
AATTGTGTAGAGTGATTATAACTTGCTACTAAAAGCATCTATCCAATGCAATCCTCCTTAGACAAAGATAGCAACTTGGAGGTGGTAATGTCTTTTTTTTTTTTTCCCAATGCCGTGAGGCTCTTTATTTAAGCAAGTTATACATCTTTTCTTGATTGATGTGAAGAATAGAAAGTTTATATGCGCCCTTTAGAGTAGAAGCCACACTGCGGTGCTGTGGGTGGAGATAATCCCTTTCTCCTCCCTTATCAGAGCAGGATTCTGTGAGTTCTGTGCAGTTTTCTCTTATTAGTGCAAAATAAAGGTGCAGCTTTGAACTTGCCTGACAGACTCTAACTGCACTAGACCAGAGGTCCGATCATTCTGACCCACACCTTACCATTCCCATATCTCTGCCATTAACACCTTAGCTCTCACACCTCAGAATGGCTTGGATTCTAGGTTTTCTCTGTGAGCTAGGGGATAGAAGCATTCTTTAAAAATAAAATGCATTTTTTTTTGGCCTGGAAAGTATTGTTTCTTACAGATTAAAATTCAGAGACGTCAAACCTTTGAAGAAATTGCAATGAAAAAGGATTCTGCTTTTCCTATATGTATGGTCTGTCCAATGATAGCTGTGAAATTGATCCTGACCCAAGCAGGACCCAGTGGGCCTCTATGATGCTCATATGTTCCCTCTTCGTCTGTGTCTTCATCTTCCTTTCAGTTCTATGAAAGCTTCCTCTTCTTGCCTTTCAGCCAGCCTGATGAAGGACTTTCCAAACATTTCTGTGTTCCCCTCT
>NW_023226913.1:0-782 GCF_002007445.2 Ailuropoda melanoleuca
CAGAGTTCTCATTCAGAATAGAAGGAGAAATAAAGAGTTCCCAGGACAAACAAAAACTAAAGGAATTTGTGAACACTAAACAAGACCTTCAAGAAATATTAAAGGGGATCCATAAGTGGAAAGAGAGCCCAAAGGAACAAAGACCAGAAAGGAACAGAGACAATCTACAGGAACAGTGACTTTACAGGTAATACAATAGCACTAAATTCATATCTTTTAATAATTACTCTGAATGTGTAAGGGCTAAATGCTCCAATCAAAAGACATAGGGTATCAGAATGGATAAAAAAGAAAAACAAGACCCATCAATATGCTGCTTATAAGAGACTCATATTAGACCCAAAGACACCTCCAGATTGAAAGTGAGGGGGTGGAGAACCATTTATCATGCCAATGGACATCAAAAGAGAACTTGAGTAGCCATCCTTTTATCAGACAAACTAGATTTTAAATCAAAGACTGTAAGAAGAGATGAGGAAGGACACTATATCAGAATTAAAGGATCTATCCAGCAAGAAGGTCAAATAATTGTAAATATTTATGCCCCTAACTGGGGAGCAGCAAAATATGTAAGCCAATTAATAACAAGCTTAAAGAAACTCATTGATACTAATACATTAGCAGTAGGGGACTTTAATACCCCACTTAGAGCAAAGGACAAATCATCTAAGCAGAAGATCAACAAGGAAACAAGGACTTTGAATGACACAATAGACCAGATGGACTTCACAGATATATTTAGAACATTTTAACCTAAAGCAGCAGAATACACATTCTTCTTC
>NW_023226914.1:0-2623 GCF_002007445.2 Ailuropoda melanoleuca
GTGTGTGTGTGTGTGTGTGTGTGTGTGTGTGTGTGTGTGTGTGTGAGAGAGAGAGAGAGAGAGAGATATGGGTAGTTATTAAGCACAAACCTGAACTCCGTTTTCTGGAAGGCAGAGCAAAAAGGGATTCCCAGTTCTTTGCATGGTCCTCTTGCCTGGTTCCTGCTAGGACTACATTTCTGTCTCTTCAGGAAGAATTATTTATATCATCTTGTGAAAGGCATTGGGTAGTGGACACTCTCTTTAGCTGCATTCTGGCAGGGGATCTAGAAATCTCAAATAGTTATTTCTTTTGCCATTCCCTAAGAGTCAAGGAATGATCTCTCACCCAGTTGAGATTAGTGCAGGCACTCCTGAGAGAAGCTATGGTAGTGTTTATGCCTATGGATTTCTGAGGATCTAAATGAATGCACTGGGAGAACCGAAAGAAGTGAAAGAATGGGCAGGTGTATTGTTCTGGTAAATACCACATGGCTGAAGCAGACTCTTGGCCAGGGCAGATCATAGTCGTTTAAAAATGTTTTTCTTAGTTCTGTTAAAGTACGACTAACAAAAATTGCATATATTTACAGTGTACACTGTGATGTTTTGATACACATATAATAAAGTATTAACATCCATCACTTCAGAGTGTGTGTGTGTGTGTGACGGGAACACTTAAGATCTCAGCAAATTTCTAGTACACAACACAGTGGTATATTAGGTGTGCAGAACTTATTCATCTTGTAACTAGAAGTTTGTACCCTTTGACCTATATCTCCACATTGTCCCCTGGCCCCTGATAGCCACTATTCTGCTCTTTGCTTCTGAGTTCAACTTTTAGCTGTATTGGTTATTAAACTAGGATCCATGTGACATGTCTAGCTACCAGATATGCAGGTGAGAAATAATGTAGAACGGTGAGTTTCAGTGCAAAAGTTTCGTCTAAAACTGCTTGCTTCTCACCTAAGGTATGAAATTAAGAGACCCGGGTTTGTAACTCCCAGCCATCCCTCCTATCACATCTCCACTCACCTAACAAAAAGGCCACCTCGTTTTCCAGAGGGTTGTGTGGCAAAGGAGTGGTGTGGACTTCTGAGGACTTCCTCTCCTCCCCCCTTCCCTCCCTAAGGAATTGGCGGTTACTACTCGAAGTCACTGTTAGCTTGAGTTGAGCGCTCTTGCATCATTTGGTGCCAATGAGGGCCTGCGTTCTCCTCAGTCCTGCAGGACCTGGCCGTGTTCCCCTCTCTGACCTTCTCTACTCCTGACCTTTGTTAGCTCTGCTCCAGCTTCCATCCAGCCTCCCCAGTGTTCCTCCGACCCATCCCTACACTCCAGCCTTAGCACTTCTGCCCTGTGTGTTCTCCGATGCATTTCCCTCATTCATATCCTGATGCCTCTATGTCCTTCAAGTCTTTGCTCAAATGTCAGCCAGTCAACGAGGCCTACTCTGATCATCTTATTTAAAACTGCAGCCTGCCTCCCCTCCTCCCTCCCTGCACTGCTGAGAAATTTTTGGACACATGTATAAAGATGGCATGCTGGAATGGAAGAAACAGACTTTGGAACTAAATCAAACTGGAGCTTGACATTTAGCTGTTGGAACTTGGGGGGGGGTCCCCAAGTATCTCCCTGGGTTTCAGTGTCCTCAAGCGTTACAGGAGGTTACCTCATAGTGTTGTGGCTAGATGGGATGGCGTGCAGGTGAAGCACCTAGCCCAGGGCTTGCACAGAGCAGGTCTCCATAACAGACCTTCCAGATCCTTCTCTCTAGCCACTTCCTCCCTGCGTCAGTAGGGACTGACTTATGTAGGAAGAGATCTCAGGAAGTCAGTTCCAGAAGAGAATTAACACATTTGCACAGGGCAAACGCACTAGCACCGAAAAGTTGATTCTCTAATATATTAACTGAAATTATGGTTGGCCTCATCTTACCTACTCCAAAATGACTTTGTTAAAGAGGAAATGGCCTGAAGCCTTAGGCCCAGCTGGGAATTGACTCTTCTAATAAGCTAGGCCTCTAACAGGCAGGTGATGTTTCAGCCCTAGAGGAAGGTGAGAAGATGAGGATTTTTCACTCTTGCCCCAAATCTTCTGAGGCATCCCAGCGAGGAGCTGTGTCATTAAGAATCATGTTCCAGAAACCCCTGGAGGGTCAGCTAAAGGTTCCATTTGCCTCTGGGACACAGCGATATGTAATTCCAGTTACTAAGCAACTTGCCCTTCTGGGCTGCCCTGGCCTCATTATTCTGGCCTGTGGTGGGGAGCAAATCTGTTGGAAGAAGCAGGAAACCCTAAATGCTCTATTTGTGAAAGGGAAGATCCTGGTTTAAAACCCCCCCCCCCCACCAAATCCCAGTAAGACCCTGGCTAATGTGTCCCTTGTGTGGTAGAACAAGATGAGGAGGAGAGGCTGTCAGATACCTCCCCCTTAATTTTCTACTCTCCCTTTTATACTTAAGCCAGTGAATACTCAAGAAAGCAGAGGGAATGGTTGGTTGGGTANGGAATGGTTGGTTGGGTAACAGAAGAGCTTATTGGAAAAGAAATGTTCTCAAAGTGTGCACACTGTTCAAGGACCTGTAACGGTATGAAAGAGTAGAAGCTTCCGAGAGGCTCAGGAAGGTGTTTGCCTTGGGTC
>NW_023226915.1:0-782 GCF_002007445.2 Ailuropoda melanoleuca
TTACCTGCTGCCTCCCTACTCAGAGAGCACAGTAACTAGACAGCTACATTGTTAGGAAAGAGAGACAGAGAGCAGAGTGATTGTAGGAAGAAGCCCAGTATGGCAATTAGCTTTTTCTCCTCCAATTCCCTGTTTTTTACTATGCCCCTAACTCCACCTTAGATTTAGAATATTCTGTATTTTTTATAGGGACTTCATCATTACTCTAAAGTGTTTAAGGATTCCCTCTTTATTTTCCACTTATTTCCTCCCAAGTTATTTAGTAATTTAAATGATTTGCCTAGAGGATATGACTGTTCAGTTTCCTTGGTAGTTACAGTTCTCATAAATTAATCCATTGTCATTCTGGTTTATATATTAACTTAGGAGTTTAGTCATTGTGATCCTACCTTCTGAGAACTTCATCTACTCTAAGTGTGCTGTTCAATAAAAATTTTGAACCTGTGAGTCTCTGGAGTTTGATAAATGCACCAAGATAATGCCAGTACTTGGCTAGTCCTGGAGACACACTTGAAATATTACTGAGTGGAAAATTGAAAATATAGGTCATGGCTCTGGTCTACAACTGGAAAAACCAATTCAGAATGATAATATAACTAGATTTCTTTGGATGGGGCATTATAGATATGTGGAAAGGGGGATATTTGTCACTGTCTGTTTGGCATTGTCCAAGGGACAGGGTAACTCCAAAGTAGTAAACATAAAAATCATTCATTTCAGTTTTAGTTCACAGTGTGAAAATGGGATACTTGTGGGGCTTGTTAATTAATTCATTTCACTAA
>NW_023226916.1:0-782 GCF_002007445.2 Ailuropoda melanoleuca
GAGAGACCTGTGTCATTTGGGGGCCAAGCGTGGCTTCTTCGCACCACTGAGATGGCGCAGACTGAAGTGCGATCTCACCAAGCCCTCTACTTGGTGAGACTTGTCCCCACTCTGTCAGCCTTCCCTGCTGAGTCAGCCTTGGCATTGGCCTCAAGACCTCACCTAATAACTGTATTGGAAAGGGGAGAAGAGAATTATTAGTACTGTGGAGTAAGCATAATTTAGGAAGGAAGGCATTTATAGTGTTGACACATAATGTATTAAATCCCCATTGAAGAGATTCGGTGAGTACAGCTCCTGTTTTTAGAGACTTTTAAATTATGCTATAATAATGGGAATTGTGTAATTTATCCATTTGTTATTTGACAATAGCATTGTATGTAAAGTAGTGTTATAATTTATACAATTCTGTATTGATCGCATTAGTTTCTTTTCTTATGAGCTTTTGTTTTTATAGCCATAAAATATTTGTATATCAAATATATGTGTATATGTATGTGTGTGTGTGTGTATCCAAAAAACCCCACCCTTCAGTTTTAGATTTCTTTTGACTGATCTAAACTTCTCTTTATACCATAATTTAGCCTTTTAAAAATAGTGAAAAGCCAAACTTAAACTCAACAGCTCTATGTCCACATATTCTGTAGTGGGCCTTTCTGAGTAAATAAATTTTCATTGATGTCCCCCTGAAAGACACAAGATACAAACTGAACTCTGAGCAGGGTGTAATATACCTTCTGTCTTCTTCATGTCCATTAATGGAACACTTTTTCAACCATGAC
>NW_023226917.1:0-782 GCF_002007445.2 Ailuropoda melanoleuca
GTTAGTCCCACCTACACCCATTGGAACCATCGCCATGACGGTCCTTGTGCTCCCCCTGTGGTATCCTTCCCTCTCACGAACACATGGACCATGTTTCCTCTTAGTGCACTCTTTTCTTTTAGAGCATTTGCCACATTCTGTTTCATACTCCTGTTTTGTGCTGTTTTGTTCCTCATGTATCATTCGCAGGACTTGACACAATTCCTTACATGCTTGATATCTATTTATTGGATTGTGTTTGTGTGTTGGTCTGAAAGGTTTTACCGAGTGTTTACTACATTCATTGCTAGATCTAACATATTTGTAATTATTTTTATTGACAATTACTTAAAGATTTTGTTTCCAGAAAATAAAGTCATTCAAAAACTGTTCTGAATTTATGATTCAGAAAGGTTGGCCAAGCCATCTGGAATTCAAAGCAATAAATGTTTAGAAAGTAAATTTGAGAAAAGTGAGAAAAAGTCCAGCTTGGGATATGTCTACTAGCACAACACATGAAGGCAAAGCAAAACAATAGAAAGCAAAACAAAGAGAAACTAAGCCTAGATTTCTAAAAACTAAAGAATGTACTATCTTTTCTGTTGTTACAGCAAATTTCTGGCAAAAAAAAAAAAAGATCTGCTCATCAGTGATTCTGGGAAAAGAGGCATCCTTATAACATTACTGGTGGGAGAATACGTGCACAATCTTTAAGCTAGGATATTTGATTTTGTCCATCAAAATGCAAGTGTGCGTACCTTTCAACCCAGTGCTTTTGTTTCTAAGAATTTATCATATATATA
>NW_023226918.1:0-782 GCF_002007445.2 Ailuropoda melanoleuca
TTTTTTTTAAAGACTTTATTGGGACAGAGAGAGAGAGCACAAGCAAGGCGAGCAGCAGAGGGAGAGGGAGAAGCAGGCTCCCCGCTGAGCAGGGAGCCCGACGGGGGACTCAGTCCCAGGACCCTGAGATCATGGCCTGAGCCGAAGGCAGCAGCTTCGCTGACTGAGCCCCCGGGTGTCCTGTTGACTTCCTCTCAGTACAGTGCTGCAGTGTCTGGGGTGGTGCCACTGACTTTCCCTTTCACGTTCCCATTATTTCCTTGGTGTGCGCTCCCTAGGAAGGGGTCCTTGGACCAGGACGGAGCGGCGGCTTGGTGCTCAGAGCCCTCCTGCTGCCAGGAACGGCTGAGGCTGTCAGTCTCCGGTCCCGCCAGCCACGAGTTGTCCCATCTCCTCTGCCCCACGGTGTCCTCTGGGTTTTATTTTTTACTCCTGTTGTGTGCTTCGTAGGTGTGTAATGATGTCTGAAAGCGTAACCTCGGAGAGGCCAGGAGATTTTCCACGTCACGCTTTCTTCCTCTGCTGCCCGTGGGCAGGTTGTTGATCGTGTGTGTCTGTCTGTCTGTCAGGTGGTCCGAGCGGCCGCTGAACCTTGGGGCTTCATCAGTTCTGTATCTATTTGGTAATGCATGTGTTTTGGAATCGATTCTCTGGAATCTGTTTTTCATTGGCATTTGTATTTCTGTTTGTCACTCGTGAAGTTCCCCACTCTCTGCACGCTGGTCCTTGTTCAAGTAGACGTAGGCCCGAAGCTTCCGGAAGCCAGGGCTTGCCGTATTGTT
>NW_023226919.1:0-782 GCF_002007445.2 Ailuropoda melanoleuca
TCTTGCCTTAACCCTAACTTTGGCAACTCCTTTCTCATGTCTTCAGGCATCACCTCCTCCAGGGTGATGTCACCAGTCTTCAAAGTCTGGTCAGAGACCCCTCTCTGGTGTACCCCAATACCCAGACAAGCCCCTGGGGCACACTTGCTGACCTGAGGCAAGAACCTCCCCTGAAGGGTCTTCTGCCCCCTCTGGGCTCAGTGACGGGCACAGAATAGATGCTCAATGCAAGTTGTTGACTGGCTGCCGTAAAAGAAGATAAGGATTGTGTGCATGGGACTAGCCACACCTCCTTAAAACAAAGCAAGAAGCTCATATTTTCTTCTTTCAAAATATATCCTGTGTTTCAACCCTATGGTGTGTCTTTCACAAAACTAAGCTCCTGACAGCCACAGAGAGGCACAAAAAATATATGTATTTTTTAAATTTTTATGTTTTAACTTTTTATTTTAATCACCTGGTGCTTATGACGAAAAGTGCCCTCCTTAATCCGCATCACCTGTTTTACCCATTCCCCCTCCCACCTCCCCCCTGGTAACCATCAGTTTGTTCTCTATAGTTTAGAGTCTGTTTCTTGGTTTTCCTCTCTCTCTAGTTTTTTTCCCTTTGCTCACTTGTTTTGTTTTTTTAAATTCCACATATGAGTGAAATCATATGGTATATTTTTCAGTGACTGACTTATTTCACTAAGCACTATACTCTTTAGCTCCATCCATGTTGTTGTAAATGGCAAGGTTTCCTTCTTTTTTAAGGTTGAATAATATTCCATTGGTATATATACC
>NW_023226920.1:0-782 GCF_002007445.2 Ailuropoda melanoleuca
ATATAGCCATTCCGTTTTTTACATGCAATACAGTATTTAATAAGTTACATGAGATATTCAATGCTTTCTTACAAAATAGGCCTTGTATTCGATGACTTTGCCCAACTGCAGGCTAAAAATGTAAGTGTTCTGAGCACAGTTATGGTAGGCTAGGCTAAGCTATGAGTTTTGGATCCTAGGAGTAACCATTGGTTACCCGTTTTAGGCAGGTAGGGTGAGCAACACATAAATTTTAATTCATAGTTCCTTAAGTTCAGGGAAATGATACTGAACTCTGGGCAATAGGTGGGATGCCGGGAAGTGAGTTTCAGCTTTCTGAATTGTAGATTCTCACTCTGTCTTCACTATTTATTATGATTGACTTCAATGGGACACCAGGAGAGGTGACCCCCAGGAACCACTTTAAAACAGATTCTACTTGGGGCACCACGGTGGCTTAGTTGGTTAAAAGACAGCCTTTGGCTCAGGCCATGATGCCTGGGTCCTGGGATGGAGCTCTGCATCAGGTTCCTGCTCAACGGAGAGTCGGCTTCTCCCTCTCAGTGTATACTCTGGCAGCCCTGCCCCCTGCGCCTGCTCGTGCTCACTCACGTGCTCTCTCTCTCAAAAAAAAAAAGTAAAAAAATAGAACAGATTCTACTCTAAATATTTATTCATTTGCATAACTGATTTCTGTATAAACTAAAGGTATATATATGTATATACACACACACACATATATTCAATCAAAAATTTAAATTAATCTTTCAGTTTCAGATTATTGCTGGTTTCTTTTTCTTTTT
>NW_023226921.1:0-284 GCF_002007445.2 Ailuropoda melanoleuca
GAATCAAGGTGCTTTGGTACCGTGAGTGAAACACGACGAACACAGCACTGAGAAAACCAATTCGGCCAAAACCCGCTCCCAACGATATGTTTGCTCCCTGGGGATATCCTGTCAAAACTGCTGGCGGTTTGCTATGCCTCTTCTGAGAGAGCAGCAGCGGCTGAAATTCAACCTCTGTCTCAGAAGAGAGGGATCGCAGATCATTCTCCACTGATGTTCTGGCCACTTTAACTCTGTTTCTGTTGGTGCTGCTCAACCCTGCAGCATCCCGGGGCTGTGTGCCC
>NW_023226921.1:397-717 GCF_002007445.2 Ailuropoda melanoleuca
CCCGTCTCAGTCTGGTGTCTCACGGGTGCTGACCGCGAGTCCACCTGCTCCCCCGTGCAGGTGGCCCTGCAGCCACCAGCCACCCCACGGACGCTCCCAGAGCTCCCTTCTCAGCCGGCTGTTAACAATGAGAAGGGCCCAGAGTCCTCAAAAATCCTGAACATTTCATTCATGCTCCCTTACTCACGAGAGATGATNACCAGCCACCCCACGGACGCTCCCAGAGCTCCCTTCTCAGGCTGCTGTTACCAATGAGAAGGGCCCAGAGTCCTCAAAAATCCTGAACATTTCATTCATGCTCCCTTACTCACGAGAGATGA
>NW_023226922.1:0-782 GCF_002007445.2 Ailuropoda melanoleuca
TGGGCACACTGTGAGCCGGTCTTTCCAGGCTTTTGTTCTCTGGCGGCTTTCCCTGGCGGTTTGCTGTGCCTTTTCTGAAAGTCAGAGCAGCAGTGGCTGAATCTCAGCCTCTGTCTCAGAACAGAGGGATCACAGACCATTTTCCACTGATGTTCTGGCCACTTTAACTCCATTACTGTTCGCGCTGCTCAGCCCTGCAGCTTCCTGGGATGTACGCCCCACACCCAGTGTCCCAGCCCTCACTTCCAGGGCCGGCACGTCTCTGTCCTTTGTGTTTCTAACACCACCAGCCACCAGCCTCCGGCTACCCTGCGTGCTCCAAAACTCCATCCCTCAGTCTGGTCGTGCGCGTTCCCGGCTCACGGTCTCAGTCTGCTTTCTCGTGGGTGCTGGTCTGCAAGTCCGCCCAGTCCCCCGTGCAGGTGGCTACCACTTCCGGGTGCCCAAACGCAGCAGCTCCCTCCCCATTCTGTTTATTTTCCAATATCTGTGCGTGGTTTCACGGGTCCCTGCTTCATCCCTCAATACTCAGTGCTGGAGATGTTCATCTGTAGAGATCCAGATGTATCTTCCTGTGTCTAAGGCTGATTCCATGGATGTTCAGGCTGGTCTGGTACCTATCCAGCTCGACTCAAGGGACCGGCTGAAAAGGGGGTCCCCTATTCCTCCACCATCTTAACTCGAAAACTGACACAATTCATTTTTGACAAGCTCGCAAGGACCTAATATCTTCTAAATAAGAATTTAATGGCTTAGCATTTGCTGAAGTATGTGTTAAGAGA
>NW_023226923.1:0-782 GCF_002007445.2 Ailuropoda melanoleuca
TCGTCTCCTTCCTGCCTGATCTTCTCATTCTCTCCAGCGTGGAAACAGTAAATGGTCTTTTTCTCGTTGGGGCTGTAAGTGTGGTAGAGCACGCAGTGCTCGGCAGCCCGTTGAATGTGTTGTTTGCGTTTAGGGAGCTAAAAGAATCCACTTGGGTGAAGACTTAAAGAACATTCTCTCAGAAGCTCCAGGAAAATGTGTGCCTTATGCTGTTATTGAAGGTATGTTTATGTATTGGCAAAATTAAAAACTTCCTCTTCTCGAAGTTTAATTAAAATCTTCGTGGCTGATATTAAGGGCCCTTTGTATGGGGCGGTGGTCCAGAGCTTGGACCTTGGGGTCAGAAAGACCCGGGTGATTGCTGTGTGATCCCGGAGCAATTACCCAACCGTCCTGAACCTCCCCTGGCCCCATCTGAACGAGAGTTCCAACCTTTCAAGGTGGTTGGAGAGCTGAAATGACGGATCCTCGTCAAGTGCTTAGCAGGGTGCCCGCAAGACATAACTTAGTATGATGTCATTTTCATCATTTTGATGAATTGGACTCAAACTCAAAACAGCATTTAAGTCACCTTGAAAGGAAAGGGCAGAACAGTTCTTCAGAAGTAACATCATTTGTTTCCGTGTAGGGGCTGTTCGGTCTGTTAAAGAAACGCTTAACAGCCAGTTCGTGGAGAATTGCAAGGGCGTGATTCAGCGGCTGACACTGCAGGAGCACAAGATGGTGTGGAATCGGACCACCCACCTTTGGTACGTGTCCTGTCTCCTCTGGCCAAGCCTCCC
>NW_023226924.1:0-782 GCF_002007445.2 Ailuropoda melanoleuca
CCCCCCCCCGCCCCTGCTTGTGTTCTCTCTCCCTCTCTCTCAAATAAAAAGAAAGAAAAAAAGAAAGAAAGAGCCCTCATATAAAGGCAGAAAAGGAAGTGGGAGAAATGACCGGGAGCCAGATTTTAAGGAGCCTCTTATGTCACATTTAGGAGTTTGGACTTTATCCTGAAGGCAATGTAGAGCCCTTGAATGATTCTAGGCATTACATTTGGCTGTCCAAGAGATCACTGTGGAAACATTGTGGCAGATGGCACGGAGGAGGAGGGGGAGGCGGAGGAGGAGGAGGAAGGTAGGACAGGAGGTGATGGCTCAGAGCAGAGTCCTGCAGCAGGAAACGAGGACCTGTTCGAGTGACCAGAGTGACAACAGAGGTTAAACAGGAAGGATCCATTTGAAAGATACTTTTCACCCCTGGGGACTCTGGGGGACTCTGAACTGATATGATGCTAAGCAAGGTGGTAAAGGACGATATCCTGGGTTCTTGCTCAGCGAGAGGCGGGGGGATGGTGAGGCAGGGGCTACAGGCGGAGAAGGAGCCGCCAGAGGCCTTAGGTGAGACTCAGGGGTGAATCATTTGGAGTGGGAGGCACCTGAGGAATAGCAAGTCGAGATGGTCAGATCTGCAAGTTGGGAAAAGCGTCCGGACTGGAGAGATCAGGGATGGCCTGCGGAGGGGTGCGACCTGAGGGCCGGAGTGCAGAGGATTAGCCTGGGGCGTGGCTTAGGAGAGAACCTGAGGAGGCTGGGTGCTGAGCCTGAAGAAGGAGAAGGGGGAGGGG
>NW_023226925.1:0-2054 GCF_002007445.2 Ailuropoda melanoleuca
CCCTGAAGAAGAGAGACCTTATACATCTGATGCTCAGGGAAAGAGCTTTAAACAGAATTCAAAATTAATAAGACATCAGAAAGATAGCACAAATGAGAAAGCGCTTAAGTGTAATGTAAGTAGTAAAATATTCCATGATCGCTCAGTTTATGTTCAACGATGTATAGCTCCTAATGGAGAACAAAATTTGGAATGTAGTCAGCATGGGAAGACTGTTGGTCACGGTATACACCTCACTGGACATCGGAAAACTAGTAATTCAGAGAAGTCTTGTGAAGATAGGAAAGGCTATACCTGGAACTCACACCTTACCAGACATTATCAGCGTGTTCATGGTGGGAAGGAATATAATGTGCATGAAAGAGCCTTAATTCAGAATGCACCATTTATTCCACATCAGAGAACCCCACATGGAAAGAAATGTTATGAANGTTTATTCCACATCAGAAAACCCCACATGGAAAGAAATGTTATGAATGTAGCGAATGTAGAAAAATTTTTGGTAATTATTCAGCTCTTACGGTACATGAGAGAATTCATACTGGAGAGAAACCATATGAATGCAAGGAATGTGGGAAAGCCTTTAATCATAATGTCTTTCTTATTCAACACCAGAGAATCCATACTGGAGAGAAACCTCACGAATGTAATGAATGCGGGGAGGCTTTTATTCAGATAACGCACTTTATTCAACATCAGCGAATTCATAGTGGCGAGAAACCTTATGAATGTGATGACTGTGGTAAAGCCTTCAGTCATAATTCATCCCGTATGGTGCATCAGTTTATTCATACTGGAGAGACGCCGTACGAATGCAGTGAATGCAGGGAAGCCTTTAGTCACAACTCTTCCCTCATTGTCCTTCAGCTTATTCACACTGGAGAGAAATCCTATGAATGTAGTGAATGTGGCAAGGTCTTTAGTCAGAGCTCACACCTCTATCAACACCAGAGAACTCACACTGGAGAGAAACCTTACACCTGTAATGACTGTGGCAAAGCCTTCAGCGATCGATCAGCCCTTATTCGACATCACAGAACTCATACTGGAGAAAAACCCTACAAATGTAGAGAATGCGGTAAAGCTTTCAGCCAGAGCTCAACTCTCATAAAACACAAAAACCCACACAGGAGAGAAACCTTACACCTGTAAAGATTGTGGGAAAGCATTCAGCCAGAGTTCATCCCTGACACAACATGAGAAGATTCATACCGGAGAGAAACTGTTTGATTGTCATGAGTGTGGGAAAGCCTTCAGTAGAAGTGCCCATCGTACTCAACATCAGGGGATTCACCCTGCAGAGAAACCCTGTGAGTGTAATGAATGTGGCAGAGCTTTTAGGTGTAGTTCAGCCCTCATTAGGCATCAGAGACTTCACAGTGGAGAATCACTCTGAATGTGTGGTCATTTGGACTCCTCACCTTGTTAAATACCAAAGAATCCTACTTTAATGGGTTATAATATTTGTGATCCCCCCCCTTTTTTTTGAGGGCTGAAGATGCTTTCCTCCCGTTTTCTCCTGCAAAGAATTAGCTGCCAGAATGCCACAAATCTATGTGAAGAAATACTGATGTGAAAGCATGAATATTTTTTTAAAATTTTATTTAGATTTTCATTTTTTAAAAATTCTTATTATTTTTTTATTTATTCAAGAGAGATAGAGACAGCCAGCAAGAGAGGGAACACAAGCAGGGGGAGTGGGAGAGGAAGAAGCAGGCTCATAGCGGAAGAGCCTGATGTGGGGCTCGATCCCGTAACGCCGGGATCACGCCCTGAGCTGAAGGTAGACGCTTAACCGCTGTACCATGACTAATCACCATGAAGTGAAAATGACTAATCACCATGAAGTGATTTTTTTTTTTTCCTGCCCCAGGAATAGGCCGTTCCAACATGCAAAGTAATTCCAGTTGTTCAAACTGGGGCCCATTGCCCTTACTTGTATTGATTGGAATACTGCCATGTCCACGTTAAATGGACCCATGGTTGATCATATATCCAAATACCACCTTCCTATAAATCTTTGCCTTAATATACAATCATTCCTACTCCTACCA
>NW_023226926.1:0-782 GCF_002007445.2 Ailuropoda melanoleuca
AGAACATCATAGCCCAAATATGAACCAAAACAAAATGTATCATGATTTTGAGCAATAAAGAGAATGAAATGAAAGAGACTGTATTTGATCTTCATGCTTAGAATATTCAGCCTCCAGTAGCACAGATTTAATGTCATCAAATTGTTGACTCTCATTTCCTCCTGACTGTGTGACCCAGATCTCCAGAGCAAGGAGGACTTTCTAAGTAGTAGCTGAGCAGATTGTTTCATTCCCAGGCCAAACTATAGAGCCCCCAGTGGAGGCATCTCTGTCTTTCCTTTATCAATAGCTTTTTAAAGAACTGCATTGCCAGTACATAGTCAACTAGCCACATGTGGCTTTTCAATGTAAATGGAATTAAAATTACATGAAGAAATATTTCTTTCCTAGTTGTAGTAGCCACATTTCAAATGCTTAGGAGCCACATGTGGCTAGTGACTACTGTTAAATGAATGAACAGATGAATACAATTAAACAGTAAACTCCCATTGTTCTAACAAATGATGGAAACCAGTAGAGAAAATGAGTCAAAGAAGACAGGCAATTTTGCATCTTAGTATTTCCATGTTCTTGGAGAAACAAGAAGTCTGCATATTTCTCAGGCAAGAAGACATGAGTTTACATGTTTAAACAAAACCACAAACCTGTCTCCTCTTTGTTTCACACCACTCAAATTCCTACTAGGAATCTAGGCCCATATTTCTGGTTGCTTCCTTTGTGGCATCATTTTAATATGACTAGAAAATAATTTTCTGTCTCTGTTCTCTTTTTGGTGGTAACCC
>NW_023226927.1:0-782 GCF_002007445.2 Ailuropoda melanoleuca
AGACCTCACTCCCAAGTGAGACCACAGGGTACTTCCTGCTATGTGTCCTCATAGGCTCCAGGAAAACTTTGATTTTACAAGGTGTCAGTTTCATGGAACAAAAACAAGGTTGCAGAGGGTTAGCAGGTAGAGCCGAGGTTGTGTGGTCAGAGCCTAGTGGGAACATTGAAAATAAATTCAGTTATTTTCTGAAGATGTGCATCACTCTGCTGTACATTGTCTGCTTTCGAACATTTTAGGAAACACAGGAATACTCAAGGACACGTTCCCCTGAGTCTTCCCAGGCGATGTCACCACACAACTCTAGAAAACTCCACCATATTATCATATATTTTTTCCTGATCTCACAGTCTCCCTACTGGGGTTTCCTGAGACCCTCAAGGGTTTCCACGGTCCCATTTGGAGAAGTGCTGTTTCCAAACGTACAGCTGAGGGGTCGTGAATAAGCCAAAATGCTGCCTTCCATTTACAGTTGACCCTTAACCTTGCATGCACCAACCCTCCTCCCCTGCACAGTCAGAATTCCACATATGACAGAGCATCACTGCTTGTAGCCTACTGACAGGAAGCCTTACCGATAACATATATAGTCAATTAACACGCATTTTGTGTGTTCTATGTAATATATGCTGTATCCTTACAATAAAGTAAGGCAGAGAAAAGAAAATGTCGTTAAGAAAATCATAAGAGGGGGCGCCTGGGTGGCACAGAGGTTAGGCGTCTGCCTTCAGCTCAGGGCGTGATCCCGGCGTTATGGGATCGAGCCCCACATCAGGCTCCTC
>NW_023226928.1:0-782 GCF_002007445.2 Ailuropoda melanoleuca
GTGCGAGTTGAGGGCAACATAAAGGTGGTTCGGCTACGTAGGAAAGCCACAACGCAGCGTTTGTTAAAAATAAAAACGCTGTGCCCTATGATGTGTGAGTTTACTTCTCTGGATTTCACCCAGAAAGAAACTTCAAGCACAGGGACGCATACGTGGGGATGCTCGCTGCTGCCTGGATGGTGAGGATCAGACTGGGGTCACATCTGGTTTTCCCAAGACAGCCCAATTTACACCTGCTATTGTGCAATAATTATTATTAAACATTCTTTCACTTGGAGAAACGCATGGTTTCGACAATAAAATACCACTCTCTCAAGAGAACAGGGAAATAAACTATAGTATATCCATGTGATGGGTTCCCTGCCGCAGTTAGAGACCCCAAGATGTCAGTACGGTGCTAATGTGGAAGGTTCTCCAGGACGTGCTGATGGGGAGGAAAGTCAAGTAAGGCCAAGGGATGGGAAAGATTGTGTCACACAGAGCAACACTAACATTGAAACATTTGCTGGACAATCTGTACATTATATGTAACAACATATAGACCTCATTCTGCTCTCCACATGCAAGATGTTTCCAAATTCTCTAAATAGAGGAACACATTTAATCCTTACACAAAGCTCCTATACCATAGATGGAGAGATGGGGGCTCAGAGGATCACAGGACGCGCATGTGTTTAAGCTGGAATTCACACCAGACAGGTTTCTGCTTCTGGATTCTGGAATCACAGGAATGTGTGTGCGCACGCACGAGTGGGAGCACGTGCACACACACACATGCAGAC
>NW_023226929.1:0-782 GCF_002007445.2 Ailuropoda melanoleuca
TAAACTTAGTGCCTTAAAAAAACGTACATTTATTATCCTGCAGTTCTGGAGATCAGAAGCCTAAAATGGGTTGGCAGCAATGTGTTCTTTCTAGAAGAATCTATGGAAGAATCTATCTCCTTGCCTTTCCCAGTTTCTAGTGTCTGCCTGCATACCGTGGGTCATGGCTCCACACCATCGGCTCTGTCATCAAATCTCCTTCTCTGGCTCTGACCCTCCTGTTTTCCTCTTCTAAGGACCTTCGAGATTACATTGGGCCCACCAGGATAATTCGCGATAATTTCCCCATTTTAAGGCTTGATCACATCTGCAAAGTCCTTTTTGCCGTGGAAAATAAAAGATACACAGATTTAGGGGATTAGGACACATACTGAGTCCCCAGCGGCCTTCTGTCCCACTCAAGATGGGAGATACTCGGGTATAGTAGAGAAAATAATTTAGTAAAACGGAAAAAAATGACGACGCCAGAGAAAGAGGACACTATAGTAAAATCCTTAAGACATGAAAGGAAATAGCATCCCAATATGTTTATTCCATTTTAGTAGTACTTGGCACATTTTAGGGGCTTGGTAAGTGTTTGCAAATACATGCTACTCTGAAGTCCAAGTATTTACTTGGAAGATGCCAAAAGACAGAAATTTGCACTACATTTGCAATATTCATAGCAAAACTAAACAAAGCCATAGTTATCTAGTAATAAGTTAAAACTGCTACTTCAAAATCTTATTTAAGAGAGAGACAAAATATCAAAATATTTGAACAATAAAAATATAAAGAAAACA
>NW_023226930.1:0-782 GCF_002007445.2 Ailuropoda melanoleuca
GAAACCATTCAGCTTGTCAGGATTTCTGCATTGCTGTCCTCGCTCTTCCCCTATTTATAGAACCTTGGGAAAGAGGGAGAAAAATGAGTATTTATGTTTGTGAAGTCTGAGAAGTCCTATCTACTGCTACTCTCATTGAATTCTTCCATGCCTATGAAGTGAGTGATATTCTTAAGGATCACATGAGGAAATGGTCTTGAAGATTGGGAGTGACTTGTTGAGATTTTTACATCTAGGGAGGATTTGAACCTTGGACCTCAAATAGCAATATTCAGTATTTAATGAGCCTGATTTTAAACATGGTCAAGAATTAGCAATAATGTGTCTTTTGGCAAGTCAATTAACTTCTTAACATTAGTTTCTTCATTTGTAAAATGAGGACAATATTAAATACCTGTCAGTGTTGGGAGGTTTTGATATGGTTATACATACAGTGGGTCCTTCAGAAAATGACGGTGTCTCTCTCTGCCTCCTTTTTGATCACCATTAATACTTCTCCCACCCCTACGCCCTAGTTCTCTCAGCAGTTGTTTTATCTATCATCTATTTATCTATCGATTATTTTTTCATTTTTGGCGTTAGGGTAGAGGGCTAGGATCTTTCCCTGTTTTGGGATTAACAAAGCCAATCCAGGATTGGAGTAAAGAGAAGAAAATGCCCAGCACCCGTTATTCTTGAGGTGTCCAGACTATAGCCATGAAACTCTGCCTATGTCATTGCATTAAATTAGTGTGTGGGAGGTATTTCAGCTGCCTGCTTGCAGATGATGACAAAGTGGTGAT
>NW_023226931.1:0-782 GCF_002007445.2 Ailuropoda melanoleuca
AGCTGACAGGAGATTCAATCAAAGTATGGCATGGCCTCCCACATCCCAGAAATGAGTCAAAGACTCTCTCTAACTTGTGGCCAGTCCTTGACTGCCTCATTTAGACTTTTCAGCGACCATAGTGGTGGGAAGTTAACCAAGCTGTGCCGACTCTATTTTTTAGTCCAGATTAGAAATTGGGATTTAGTACTCTCTTTGAGCTTGCCTATGTGTCTAATTCATTGGTATTTACTCAGTCTCTACAAGTAGGAGTCAGCCTAGCAAGAAGTCCCTCTGGACATGGTTTCATGGTCTCCTCTTTTGGCCAGATTCTTATCTTGTCAGTACAGAAAATCCGGAAGTTTAAGGGAATAAGACACACAGCCATCTCAGATTCTGGGAAGCTGACCAAAGAAGGATTTAAAATGTATAAGGTAAATAAATAAGTAAATAAATAATAACATTTAGAAGATTTAGGCCTTTGAAAACAAAGGGTAGCCTCACTAAAATGGAATCGGGAGGCCAGAAGTGGGTGCAGTGTCACTCAAATGTTAATTACAGGAAGAATTATCAACTACAGACTCCAACGGAAGTGTCAGTTACAGACCCCAAGAGAAGAAGTATCAACTGGAAAGAATCATCAGTTACAGGCCCCAACAGGGAAAAGAGGGTAGGTTTTATCTCCTACAAGAAATTGACTGCCTCTGCAACTTAGCCAATGAGAAAACTGTCATTACACTGAATTCTTGCTTCTCTTCAATGGACTTTTGTTCAAAACTTCTCCTCCCAACTTCCTCCTTCTT
>NW_023226932.1:0-782 GCF_002007445.2 Ailuropoda melanoleuca
CACAACCCTCATCACTTCACCAGAGGACATTTTAAATAAACACATTTAAAACCATGTAACTATTACATTTATTCAAAAGGCATATAAAAACCCATTCAAATACCATGGTACCAATGTACAAATGACCTAGTAAAATTAGAATAACATCTACGGCAGAATGCCAGATTCCAGAAACACAAGGACTATGTCTCTTATTATTTCTGTAGAGCCAAGTAATTGTCTGGTACAGTTAGCTTGGAGGAAGTAGAGAGCAAAATCTTACATGTCAATGCTACTGAAGTTCAAGGCCAAATCTGCCTTGAGTATTGTTAGCCTGAGAGTGGAGAACAACTCCAGAGGCCACTGAGGATCTTTGATTAGATGGATTTCCTGGCCTAGGTATTGAATGAAACAAACATATGGGGCTCTGGTAGGCAGTAAATAATCCTGTTTTTTTTCTCTGGGTGTGAAAGCTACCAGAAAAATCAAGAATTTAGAACAATAGAGCATATGGATAGAATAATATGAGCTGGTGCTGTAGAGGCAATTTTTCGTCCCAACTACAATATCTCTAATATCCTTTAGGTTGTGGGGAGGTGTGATGGGAGGAGGATCTAAACCAAGATGTTATACTGTAATATGCTCTCACCCAAACGCACTTTGGGTGCTCTTCTTCTCTGCAGTTCAAGAGCATGGGGCCTCCCAATCCAAGACCATCTCTGGATAAGTCAAGTCGTAGACCAAATCATGTTCCTGCTTCCCCTAAAATTTTCTACCTTAAACACAGCCAGGGAGAGATGCTG
>NW_023226933.1:0-9388 GCF_002007445.2 Ailuropoda melanoleuca
AGTCAAACGTTTAACCGACTGAGCCACCCAGGCACCCCACCTGGAGATCTTTTAAAACGCAGACTCTGACTGCATAGTTCTGGGGTGGGTCCTGAGGGTTTGCATTTCTAACAAGGTGAGGCAGACGCTGCTTGTCCATGGACTAGCCCCTCAGATGCAGCAGAGGAAGCTGAGAGATGCAAAGGGACTTGTCCAAAGTCACATACTTGGTTACACAAAGAGCAGAGACTAGAACCCAGGTCTCTTGGGTCCCAGACCCAAATACCACTTTCCTCATTATTTATTTCCCTTAGCTTAATGATACAGAGACTAAGAAAATCAAATAGGAACAGAGCATAATCAAATATGAACATGGCTGGGGCAGAATTTGTACACAGGATGATTGTTTTTAAAAATATTATTTACCAATGAACTTGATGGACGAGGATGGTATTGAATTAAAATTTCCTTGAATTGTGCTTGCTTTGACAGTTCCTGACCCCACTGCAGCCACAGATTTGGTCCTTGGAACTGGTAACAACTTTTCTGCTGATTTGTCCTCTTCCTGCCTTTAGGGGATATTGCTGGGTTGAAATTCTACCTAGATAGTACGCTTACACTCTTTGGCCAGGGGTTGCTTGGCTGAATTAATCCCTTGGAAAATAGACTAGAATCCAGAAATAGACACAGAGGGCCTCTACACAGCCAAGTTTAGGCCCCAACATTCAAGCTTACATGACAATGTCCACAGATCCTGTTGTTCTTACTTCCTACACATGCATAACCACTGGATATCTGGTCTCCCCACTGTGTATTATGAAAGACAACAAACAGGGGAGGGGCAAGGGGACAGCGAGGGAGAAGAGCTGCTCATAGAACAGGCACAGTGGCAACTGCAGGAAATGTTAACAGATCCTCTGACAGCCAGAGAAGTGTTCAGAAACCCAGTAAATATGTTAGACTTTCTAAATGTTCCGCTATGGACCCAAAATGCCCACTAACCTCAACATCCTTGGAGGTACCCCTGTATGACAGCCCTGAGCCTCAGTGGTTTCTTCCCCGTGAGCCTGAATCATGCAGGGTGGACTATATTTTCTGTTTAAAAGGGCGGGACAGGGAAACGTGCTCCATTTCAGTAAAGTTTTCATTTATAACAGTTCATGTTTTGCTTTGGGTGCCTTAACTTTTATTCAGGAGGTTGGGAAATAACTAGTCCTCACACTTGAATTTTTCCAGCAACTAAACCAGGTAGATGAGATCATAGGAAAGACAGAATGGTGTAGAACTGGAAAATGCATAAAAACTTTCTAATCAATTGACTGATTTTCTTGTTTGTGTTTCCTATTTAGACATAATTTCTACGCCAGTAGAAGTGACTTCTTCACCTGGTAATGCCCTTTGCCCACTGTAAATGTAGGCAGATGGGTCAGCAAGACTGCGTGCGCCCTGTCACCAGGGCCAAAACCAGGACAGCTTTGGGTGGGGGAGGGAGGGAAGGAATGTCGGGTTGTTACTGTCTTTGAGCAGAGCTCCCAGTCTGGGCCAGACCCTGTGCCAGGCACGAGGTGGTGGTGGTGCCTCTTGGGAAGATAGAGAGGGGATCTTGCTGGCCAGGTGAGATCACCTGTCATAGGTTCTCAGAGCATCACGTGTCTCTCCTTCATAGCGCTGGTCACAGCTGCATTTGGACAGAGCAGGAGCCATGTCTTGCTTTCTTTATTGTTCGATTCCAATATCTAGCACAGTGTCTGCCATAGAGGAGATGGATGAATCAAAATCTGTTCATTAAATAAATGAAGTCCTTGATTTCTGTGCTCTAGGGACAGAGAGAAGAAAATGAGTTAACTATAAAACAAGTATTTTTGCCATTTGGCAGGTTTTGACCAATTGCCTTTTCTCGTTTCCAGAATCTTTTAGTATTACTGTAACCACCTCAACAGGTAATTTGGTTGTTATCATGGGTTCTAACCATCGTACTTGCTATAAATTATCTTATTTGATTTTCCAGGGAGCTCATTACACAATTGTTTATGTCCCGATCAAATTATTTTATCCTTTAGAGTTTTTAAATACGTTTATATTGACTTGACTCACATAGGCCACCTCTGTGCCCCCTGATGGTGAACGAATTCTGAGCAGCCCAGCTAAATGCATGGACCAAGGGAAAAATTAGTTCAGCCAATTCCCAAACTCAAAAATAAGTCATTCACTGGGCTGACCGGTGGTCTACTGTCAACTGCCCATGGTGGGAGTTTCTCCTGGAGACCAACCACAGCATGGTGTTGGCAGGGTGGTGAGGAGTCAAGCCATGGCTTTGGCTGATCCTCCTTAGACATTCTTCCAGCATTCAGTGAGGATGGTCATGTGCCAGGCTCTGTGCCAAGGTATTGAGGGATGCAGGGTCAATCACGGTAACAAGTAACTTTGTCTTGTATGATAATCTTGAGTGATGCTGGTTGCAATCATCTGAGGAGTTCCTGATGTGACTCTGGGGTGAACAATTTTACAAACAGAGTGTTAGAGGTTTATTTATGGGGAGGACAATAAAGAGGGTGCTCCCGCTTACTCTAGGTGCTAAAGCAATTAAATAAAACACCAGATTCAACACCAAAATATGGCCTTTATTACTGAGAAGACTTGGTTGGAGGGCAACTGTTAGCACAAGAGGCAAATGGACCTGCCACCTCCTCCTTACCCGCAGTCTGGGTCTTGGGACAACCCACCTAGAGAAAGTTCCGGTCTACGGAGCTTGCCCTTTCCTGTGTCACTGCCTTCCAACCATTTGAGGAGAGGAAGGAGAACCAGGTGAAGGAATCCATTCAATGACAGAATCTTTGTTAGACTAGCCCACTTTGGGAGAAACTTGGACCAATGGTTGTTGCCCTCTGAGTAATGTCCACCTTCTCCGAGGGGAGAAGGAAAGGGTTCCAAGAGGAATGGAGACCAAGGAGTGGAAGGGTGGTCTAGAGGCAATGGATGATGTAGGGATGCCCTGCCATAGGCCCTGTCCAGAAAGCAGTAAGACAAGCCAGGCCAGTCATACTGATCAGCACAGCCACCTCTATGTCTCCCGTACCTTCGGAACATGTATGCCTGATATTGCTGTCTTATTGCTGCCTTGTTCCCTTGCAGCTTCAGTAGCAACCACTGTGACCTCCACACCAGGTAAGACACTGTCTCCTGCCCCCATTAAGTGCCTCTTCTTGCAGCTCCATTCATCAGACTAGGCTGTTCCATGGAAAGCTTATTCCCAACACAGCCTCAGTAAGGACAGACGCCCCAGGAGTCCTCTTGGCTGGTTTTTAGGTCTTTTCTTCTTTTTCTACAGATACCTCTTCAACCTCAGCAGAAGTGACCTCTCCCTGTGGTAAAGGCTCTCTTGTTGTGTGGTTTGAATCAATGAGACCAGCTTCTCACTTGCCATGTTTTATTTAGAAAACGAGCCCACGTAATGACCATATTGACCACAAAGTAGACTGAATGAAAAGACACACTGAAATGTCCTTTCTCCCATTTTTAAGTGTCCTATTTCTCTGTTCCTATACAGATGTATCTGCAAGTTCAGCAGAAGTGGACACGCCCTCTGGTAATGTTTTCTGCCTGTCCCATTCTTAGGTTAAATATGATCAACTCTCCCTCTTTCTGTTGGACAAATGAACATCGGTACTGAATATTTTGTCTGTGGCATAAGCCCTGATGTAAACAGAAGTCCCAGCATCCTTTTCACAGATATGAAGCTTCATGTTCTCTTCATACATTCATAGTCACAGGAATGGTCCCTCCACTAGGAAATACCTTCTGCTTGTTGCCCTGGTCTTAATCAGATGTGCCCATGGGAGGCAAGGGCAGGGGTTCCACACCTCCACTCACTTGGTAGTCTGTGCTACGTTACAGGTGATGCTTTGACCATCCCGCACACCCAAATGCAAAAGAACTGGATTGTGATAGTGTTGGTCCTACTCATTTGCAATTCCATCTTCTACCACACTGTTGTTCAAACCAAAACTTTCCATTGTCTTCTCACTGATATTTGAGCTTGATTCTTCTTTGTTTGCAGATACAACTCCCACTCCAGGAGAAGAGGCTTCTTCACCAGGTACACTCTCTGCTCTTTGCAGTAGCCCCCTGGTGAGTCCACAGGAGCAGACACACTCAGAGAAAATGCTTCCTATTTCCCCAGGAGAGAGGAGAGGAAGGTCTGGTTGGTTCCAGGACCGTGGAACCAACAGTGGTTATGATTCTGAACACAGTGAAGGCAGATGTGGGGAAAGGATGAGTAGGATAAAATAACATTAAGCGTCAACCCTGGGCGATACCTTAGAGATGACCCATGGCAGCGATTTTCGAATGTTAATGTACAAGTGAACGGCCTGGAGAACCTGTTAAAATGCAGTTTCGGATTTCATGGCTCCAGGTGGGGACTGGATTCTGTATTTCTCACAGCCTCCCAGGCGATGCCCATGTTGGTGGTCATGGGCCACATGGAGGAGTAAAATGCTGAACCACTACCCTTGTTCTGGAGGAAAATGCAGCCCAGAAAAGGAGGAAATTTTCCACTGTCTTAGCTCAGGCAGCCATAACTAAATACCACAGACCTGTGGCTTCAAGAACAGAAATTTATTTCCCACAGTTCTGGAGACTAGAAGTCCAGGATCAAGGTGCCCACGGGGTGGGTGTCTGGTGAGGGTCTTCCCTCACGTTGAAGATGGCCAGCTTCTCACTGTGTGCTCACAGGACCTTTCCTCAGTGTGAGGTCTCTGAGGGAGAGAGAGAGAAAGAGAAAGAGAGAACGAGGGAGGGGGAGAGCACTGTGGTGCATCTTCTTATAAGGACACTAATCCCATCAGATACCCCCCCCTTATGACCTCACTTCACCATGATTACTTCATCAGAGGCCCCATCTCCAAATACAGCCACACTGGGGGTTAGGGCTTTGACGTGTGAGCTTTGAGGGGACACAATTCAGTCCACAGGAGTCACAGAACAAGGCAAGCTGGGTCATCCGCTCCCATGCAAAGTCCTGTCTGCTCCCAGGCTTTGCTGATGAACCTGTCTGTGTGACTCCATCCAGTGGAGCTAATACTGAGCTCTTCAGTAGCGACAACTACTGCTTTCTTATCTTTTATTTCTTTCCTTTCTTTTCAAGTCCTGGTTACTTTGAAGACACGATGGTGTAAAAGGCAGTGAAACCAAGTTTAGAACTTTCCTCTCACTTATATTTAGGGACTGCTTTCCTTCCTGCCTCCTTCCATCCCTCCCTCCCTTGCTTCCTCCTTTCCTTTCCCCAACCACGACCTCATTTTTGACAGAAGATTCCTTCTCTTGTCGTTCTCACTGGCTCTTGACATCACCTGAGGTGAGCTTTTGTTTGCATACCTGGTTGACGGTAGCTGGGCTGATTGCCATGCAGATTAGGCGGCCCTCACACACTCTACTTCCTTTCAGAGAGCATGACCTCAAAATCACTTCCTGGCTCGTGGAGTGTGAGGGCAGATGTGGTGGCCATTATTAGACCATTACCTTCCTTCCCCCTTATCCCTCTTCCCCTCACAGCATGCAGAATGAATGCAACGCCCACATTTTATGCTCCTGAAAGGCAGAGCCCTGTAGAAAGGGTATATGCTTTGGGGCCTCCCAGGTCAGAACTGAAGATGTCCCGGGAATGTTTACAAGCTCTCTGAGTCTCGACTTCCTCATCTCTAAAATACTGATAATACTTCCCTGGAATGGCTGTTGTAGAGATTCGAAATGTAAATTATAGGACACATCATGGATGCTCAAAATGGGAATTGTTCACCTATCTTGCAAAATGCCAACTTCTTATGCGCCATTTTATTCCTGGATGTGTAAGTCCACAAGATAAATAAGCAGGGTGGATTCTATTCTATGGATCAGGCTTATTTTCATAAACTAGTAGTGTACGGTGTAAAATTTCAGTGACATCCAATGTTCATGCTTTCTTTTCACTGGAAAAAATTTCTCTCTCTCTCTCTCTTTTTTGGCAGCCATAAATCTGATTTCAACAAAAGTGACATCATCACCTGGTAAAGATCATATGCTGTTGCTAGATTAACCCTTAGTTGTATAGTAATTTATACAGCCATGTTCTATCATAAAATCCACTGTGACTTTTCCTACCTTGCTTCCCTCTGTATATTTCAGCTCACAGATATGATCTTTCTCTTATCTAAAAATGTTTCAGAGAAATCTGATTGGTTTTCTTTATTTAATTGACCTGATCAAATTATTTTATTCTTTAGAGTTTTTAAATATGTTTCTATTGACTTGACTCACATAGGTCACCCGAATAAACATTTTTCTTATAAAATCTAATACTTCAATGTTCTTCCTGTAAAAATTCTGTCTATTTATAAGGCTTCTTTTCTGACCATTTATCAAATTATTTTCTTTTTGGAGAACAAATAGGACACACCACTTGTTACATTTTGATACGAAAATAAAACTTAGAGGGCAGTATTTCTGCATCTAAATCTATGTAGAAACAAACAAAATGATTAGTGTCTAAACCTCGAGAAAATGTGTGGTTCTTTTTCAGGTCTGAATATAAATATGTGGCTTGGAGAATATGCACTTTCTTAAGCTCAGTTTTTCTTTTTTACAGTTACAATTTCCATTGGCAAAGACATGACCCCTTTACCTGGTAATTTGTGTTTGTTCTAAGCCCTTAAATTATCAAATCATTATTACTACTGTTAGGGGCGGGTTTTTTTTTTTTTTTCAAAGTTGCTACTCTTTACAGAAAACTTTTATGAGCTAAGAAGTAGATATGTGCACAAAGATGTGTACATACACACACACACACAGACACACAACCCTTTGTGGGTCGGAAGCCCCAAATTCACCTCCTGGGACCTCTCCGAAAAGATATTTGCCTTTATTCATAGTTCAGACAAGCATGGTTTTCTTGCTCCAATATCACAGCCACAAATTAGATGAGGAGCAAACAACTCTCCTAAACCAGGACACTGTAGCCACAGAGAAACCACAGGCGGTGGTATTAATGAGGGTTCACCAAACATCTTCTATGGGCCGAAGAAAGCAGGAAGTTGGAAAACAGCCACCAGCAACCACTTTATATGAAGACAAATCATTTTACACACATCTACGGGTGTGGCCCACCAACATAATAGAGATTTTTAAAATAATTTTGACTTTTTAAAATCCTGTTTTGAAGTATAATTATATGCAATGAATTGCACACATCTATGAGATTTTCCTAAAGTATCCAACTGTGAGACCATCACCGCAATCAAGATACGGAGCATCCCCATGACCCCGAAAAGTTCCTTCGTGTCCCTTTGCAGTAAATCCCCCAGGCAACCACTGGTCTGCTCTCTGTCCCTGTAGATTAGATTTGTTTTTCTAGAATCTCATATAAATGGAATCAAATCATATGTGCTCTTTTGTGTTTCACTTCTTTTGCTTAACAAATTGTTTTTGAGATTTGTCCAGATGTTTCCTTATATTGGTTCTTTCTTCCTTTTTATTGCTTACTGATATTTCGTTGGGTGGATATTCTGCGATTTATCCCCTCTCCTGCGGGTAGACACGTGGGTACTCCCCAGGTTTTGTCTCCAGCAGAGAATTCTGCGATGTAGGAATCTTTCAGTGCACATCTGTTTTCATTTGTCCCGAGTAAACACCTGGAAGTGGAATGCCTAGGTCACAGAAGACACTTCCTACAGTTCAAATGTTGGCTTTTATTCATCAAGAGTAAAAGAAATGTTATAGGATAGATTTGTTCGCTAAGTCAAGCCAGTGCCTCAACAATTCTCTAAAGATTGGAGTGTTGTTTTTTGTTTTGTTTTGTTTTGTTTTGTTTTTGCCATTTTGCTTTCTTTTGGTTTTTTGTATTTTTAACAATTAAATTCTCAGGTGTCTGGGCAACTTGGCTAACACTATCTGACGCTCCTTGAGGGCTTCATTTAAGGCAGGTTTGAGTTTTTATGAGACAGGGCGCGCCATGGGGGGTGGGGAGGAGGAAAGGAGGGAGAAAGAGACAGAGAGAGAAGGCAGCACCGCCAGGCGCTGTGGATCTCACTGCTTTGTCATTTCTTCCATGGCAAATGACGCGCCACCGGAGATGCGGGGCAGGGGAGGGCGGCTGTCGCGCCTGTCGCTGCTGTCCCCTGACTCGCTCTCTGTCCTCCCACAGACCCGTCCCTGTGCCTGGCCGACGGGCGCAGCCGCTGCGAGGGCCAGGTTGAGGTCTGCCACCAGGGCGTGTGGGGCACGGTGTGCGACGACCACTGGGACATGGGGGACTCCCGTGTCGTGTGCCGCCTGCTGGGCTGCGGCCGGGCTCGCCGCCCCGGGGCGCGGCCGCTTTGGCCCGGGCTCCGGGCCCATCCTGCTGGACGACGTGCGCTGCGCGGGCACCGAGGACGCGCTGGGCCGCTGCGGCCACTCGGGCTGGGGGCGGCACAACTGCCGGCACGGCGAGGACGCGGGCGTGATCTGTGCAGGTGTGTCCCCGGGGTCCGTGCCTCTTGCTCTGGCAGCGCTCTTAAGGTCCAGGGACAGCGCGTAGGCCAAGGCGCCAGCTGCCAGGATAGCAAGGGCATGTCTGCCCCACAGCTGCTGTGCTGAATGGTTTCAGGGCACAGCCTTGTCATTTCATTCAACGGTTTTGTCGAACTCCAATTCAGGGCAGTATTTGTTCTGAAATACGGCTCGGAGATTATGAGGTCCAAGGAAGAAGTGACAGTATAATACGATGATTAAGGACATAGAACTTGAGGCTATCAGTCAGACCACAAAGACCCTTTTCAGTTTCTGACAAGGTCATCAAGGGCACAGTCCTAGGTGGACACCCTGACCCAGGCTTCAGAAGTCAGACTCCTACACTATCTTGGGCTCCCTTAGTGTCCCTATCATCCAAGATTAAGCCTATCCCTTTCCTGGAGTACTTTTTATTACCATCCGATGCCCATCGTGGCATTCTGACCCCCAAAGGTCAACCCTCTTCTTTGTGTAGTACTTTCTTACGTTTGTACTAAATTTACCCAGGTAAATCTCAATAAGTGACAGAATTCTAAGATTTGGTGAATAAGTNCCTAAGTTTACCCAGGTAAATCTCAATAAGTGACAGAATTCTAAGATTTGGTGAATAAGTCCAAGCTCCTTTGTCTGTTCCGACCTTAGTTTTCTACAGGTAAACAAAGGACTCACTCCCAATGCTTTTATCTGTATGTGGGAGGTTCTCTTGTTCTGCAGAGAAATGGATCAATGGATCATAAATAGACCATCAGAGTCCACCAGAGACAAACCATCCCGCAGAAAGCCTTACGAATAAGAGTCGCCCTGGGGTCTTGGGGTCCTTATCTTCCAGATCCTCACTTTCATTGAGTCTGTTCACATTTCCAGCCATTCCTCCTGGTGTCAGCAG
>NW_023226934.1:0-782 GCF_002007445.2 Ailuropoda melanoleuca
CACTGCTATAGGTTAATCTTCCATAAACTCATTTTGAAATGATGTGTTATGGTTATTCCAAAACTCCTTAAAGTAGAAATATTTCAAAAGTATAAAAGGCTAATCATAAGAGAACTCTAAGCACACATTTCTTCCTTATGAAAATTTTGGTGGGTCATGAAAAAGCCAAGGAAGCCTGTAAGATGCTGAAATAATATCTGGAAAATATGTGAAACTAAAACCACCACACAATCTAAGTTAAATGCCCATATTTATTTATATGACTGTGACCCTCAGTGTATAGAGGATGCCTCTTTTTTTGACTGTGGTTTTCTTCCATGAAGGAACACTGTATGGCCTGGATTCTACTTAATTAAAAGCCATGGAGGGCCTTCTCAGATGTTAAAAGGGCCTGAGCTGAACAGTGTGTTGACATCAGATGAATGGGCAAGGCCACCTGCTAGCTCCGCTCTTGGCTCTGTGGATGATTTGCATTCCTGTGGCCTGTTGCTCAGCATGACCACTCTCAGCACTTCACAGCCCCATGGCCTGTTTAATATCATGGATGCCTTCCAGTCATGAAGTCCCTCTTCTATATTAACATCAGCACACAATAGCGAGGGGCTAGTTCCATGATTTCTCTCCTTGCAGTATGATGTTTTTACTTAATTCAGGCCACATAAAAGAAAAGGAAATTCTGGATTAAGATAAAATAAATTTCTTCTTGCCTAAAATCATTAACAGATCGTTTGTTCTTTCATGAAGATAATGCTCCTCATTTTAATTGGCAAATACACCAAAAA
>NW_023226935.1:0-782 GCF_002007445.2 Ailuropoda melanoleuca
CCATGTCACTTAGCCGCACCGGCAAAGCCTTGACTTGACTTAGCACATTTGCTTAGCATCACTTTGTTCTGGAAAGGCCACGTGGCACAGTGGTCAGGAGCACAGAGAGTCACTCCCCTGGGTTCACAGCCTGGCCCCACCACTTGGCTGAGCGGCCTGGGCTTGGTGACTTGACCTACTTCTTGCCTCTGTGTCTCCATCTGTACAGTGAACTTGGTGAGTGCCTACCCCCCGCCAGGAAGTTACGAGTACTCCACATGAGTCCCTTAGAAGTGAGTTGTAAGTTCGAAATATGGTATACACAGGAGGTGTTTAGGATAGAGCCTGGAACATGGTGAGCACTGTGCAAACGTTCGCTGCCAGTATCATCCTTAGTAACCATCTCAACCCAACGATCCTGTCTTACTCACTTTGAATTTACTTGGGGGCCGACGGAGGGTTAGGGAGAGATTAAGTATTCTTGCCCAGGTTCTGCTAACTAGTAAGTGGCAGGACTCCGAATCTCAGTGTTCCCAAATCTCAGCCTTACTGTGTACATATAGATTGCCCTCAGAAAGCACTCTGTACACAGGGTGGAGAGATTGCCCTCAAACAGTGCTTCTAGTCTATATGTAGAATGTAGATTGCTCTCAGTATATATATTTTGAGGACAATACTTGACCTGTGGGTGTTGCTTGTTCCCATATAACTGTGTGGCTTACGGACAGAATTGGACGAACTGCTGCTTACTAGATGGGAGAGTTTCATTAACAACAGGTTTTTGTCTAAATTAAAAAAAAAAC
>NW_023226936.1:0-7207 GCF_002007445.2 Ailuropoda melanoleuca
ATGCTGGGCCAAAGGTCCATACGGCTCAGGCAATCCTGCTTATACCCAGCCACATAAAATGCACACTTACTAATTCCCTTAACGGTTATTTACTGAGTGTCAACCATGCGCTAGGCGCTACTACCCTAAGCGTTGTGGTATGTAAGACCAGAAAGAAAAGACCCAGTCTCTTCCCAGAAGTCGCTTTTTACTCCACTCAAGGGAGACACGTGACAGAGATGCAGAAAAAGAATCTCAGAATAAGCATAAANACGTGACAGAGATGCAGAAAAAGAATCTCAGAATAAGCATAAATTAATATTAATTAGTTAATATATGAATAAGTAAATATTACCTCCTTTATTCAGATCCTATTGCTTCACAACTTGTGACGTCCCGGATATGGGACGAACTCGTATTTAACTTAGAAGCATCTGAAGAAAATACAGCTTAACAACAGTTTTCAACTTCTGTCCAAAGATTCACAAAGGTAATTCCAAAACGTGTGTTTGCGCTTGGGCTGTTTCCAAGTCTTAGCTATCATCACTAGGGCAGAACACGGGGCCGCTGATGTCTTCTTGAATTAGTGTCCTCGTTTCCTTTAAATAGATATACATACGGAAGTGGAATGACGGGATCAGGTGGTGGTTCCGTATGTAATGTTCGGACGATCTGCCATATTGTTTTCCGTAGTGGCTGCACCGACTTACATTCCCATCAAGACTAAACAGCATCCCCTTGGTGAATTTGTGTGAATGTAGATTCTGGATAATGGTTGAGAGAAAAAAAAAAACAAAACAAGGGACAAAAGAGACAATAGGATTTTTTTTTTTTAGTGTGTGCATGTGTGTGTGTGCGTGTGTGCATACGTAAATGCTTGTTTAAGTATAAAACTTCTAAAAGGATCCATGAAAAACAAACAAAACAAACCCCACTTCCTGTGATTGTGTGGAGACCTGGTGGGTGGGTAGAAGGTGCTAGAAGGATTTACTCTTCTTCGAATTCCCGTTTGTATGTTTTGAATGTTTTGGCATGTGGGTGTATTTATTACCTAGTCCAGAAGTATGTAATTTTTTTTAAAAAAGAGTGGCATATGTATAATTATTTAGGTAATTAAAATACACATTCCTGGGTCCTATTTTAGAGATTTGGATGCCATAGGTATATGTATGGTAGTAGGATAGGGAAGGGTCCTAAATATTTGCATTTTCAATAAGAATTCGGTCTTGAGGGTTGTGTTTGAGGGATCACACTTGAGAATCCTATCTCCAGAAATGTTCTCCTTCAGGGGTAAGTCATGTGTTCATCAAACAATGAAGGAGGGCACACCTATCATGTTCCAAGCCTGTGATAAGCATCGATGACGTAAGGATGAGGTGAGAAATGTAACATCTGGAGGGCAGGATAGACATACTACGGTGGTGGTTCTCAAAACTCAGCATGAATCAGGGTCAACAAAAATGCAATGTCTGCTTTTGTTAAAATGCAGACAGCTGGGCCCCAGCGCCAGGGTTTCCGATTCAGCAGGTCCGGGGAGGGGCCAGGGAATCTGCATCTCTAACAAGGCCTCAGGTGATGATGGTGATAATGCCGGCCCAGGGACCACATTTTGAGAAACTGTTCCAAAACACTCCTGAAAAGTAGTTCACGGGACTCTCTCGAATGTATCTTAGGATGTAAATTTAGGATGTGAACCCACTGCTCATGCAAGAAACTCCCTTCATGAAAGAAAAAGCAAAGCTACAAGACTTCCCTCTATCATTCACGCGTACTCTATAACCACATTGGCAATGTATCCCCCTGCAAGTAATTGGAGAAAATGACCACATTCTTCTCTTTTCCATTAAATCTTCTGACTCTTGGGTTTAAAGTCTTCATTTACCCCAGCCAGTTCTCAGAAGGCTTAGTTGTGAGTCTCTTGGTTTCTCTTCTCTTTAGACCTTACGACGTGTTAGTATTCTTCTCACAGCACGGTTACCCCAAATTCATGAGGATTGTGTCTGAGGTCTCCCCTGCTCAAGGTAAAGCAACCCTTGACCTCTTTCTTCTGCAGGCACAGTATATGGTGGTGGAAAGAGCTGTCTGGCCAGGATCCCTGCTCTACCTCCAGCACATAAATTGTCTGAGTTCATCAAGCTCTCTGAGTCTTATCCAAGTCATAAAGATTATGGTATCAGTTGAGTTGATATGAAGGTTGAGCAAGAAAATAGATGCAAAGTGCCAAGTGTGTTTTACCCTTAGTGCCTGCTAACAGATGTCATTGTCAACGCCTCCTACCCTGTGAGGGTCGGATGGAGACTCCTCCTCTCTCCGACCCTCCCAGGTACCCAAGGACCACCTCCCTTCCCCCTTGCATTTCATGTGCCAGCAGAGGCAGCTCTGGTTGGGCTCAGCTGGGACACTCTGTAACACCAGCGTAATAGCATAGCACAGCCTGAGCCTCGGGGGAGAGCAAGGTGATGGCAGAAGCCAAACGGGCCACTTTGACAGGGAAGGCCCAGGATAATGTAACACGGTAGGAAAGAGTATTTTCCACTTTTCTGCTATTCCCAGAGCACCAATTGGTGGAGACGGCAAGGTATTTATGGTAAAGCTTCCAAAGCAGGAAAAGTGGCCAAGTATCTCCCTGAGCTGGCTTTTCTGCACAGACGTGAGTCAGGGTGGAGTGGGGGAAACAGGACTTAATATGGTCCCATACCTGGGAACTTTCTCTAGCAGCTCCCAGGAAAAACCAGGAGAAGGGAGGCCTGGCTGGAGTCCTACCATTATGGTGGTGGGGGCTGCCACCTGCCATCTTATTGGTCCCTAAAGCCTAGTGGTCTCAGGAGACTCTGGGTTTAAGACACTGTTGATTGCACTTATCTCCTTCCCCCTTATTTTTCTTTTATTTACCACTAATGTCTTACCTTCATTTTTCATAATACTTGTGTCGAAAAGCTAATTTCTTAAACCTTGTGCCCAACTCAGCTTTCAAGTGTAGATCACATAATGATGGCCGCCCACTTGCATTTATTAATATTTATACACTGATGTGTGCACACACACATAAGCACACACAATCTTTAAGACATTTTAAAGTTAGATTTCCGGGGTGCCTGGGTGGCTCAGTCGGTGAAGTGTTTGACTCTTGGTTTCAGCTCCGGTCATGATCTCATGGGTGGTGGGATCGAGCCCCTCATCAGGCTCCACACTCAGTGGGGAGTCTGCTTGAGATTCTCTCTCCCTCTCCTTTTGCCCCTCCCCCTGGCTCACTCTCTTTCTCAAATAAATAATTTTTTTAAAAAGTTAGCTTTCCTATGAAAATTGAAATTTGAGATTCTCTTTAAAACTCCAAATATCTGCCCACGATGGGTTGCTACCAGCCACAATTGTTGTTTCAGACAGAAACGACCTACCTTTTACTGGGAATGCTCTCTCCAGTCCCTAATCGCACCCACCTCTTGCACTGGGCTTGCCTGTGTCATTTACATCACCTACCACGTCCCTGTTTATTGAATTTGGGGTGCCGAATGGGAAGTTTTCTTTTTCTTTCTTTCTTTCCAATACAAGTGACACACAGGCTGCCTTAACCTATGTATCTCTTGGATTCTATTCCCACATTCTGATTTTCATGGGTCTTTTGAGATTTGGGGTGGGGGGATTTGCACTTCTGTGTATGTTTTCTTTTTTTTTTTTTAAGGTTTTATTTATTTATTTGAGGGAGAGAGAAAGTATGAGTGGGGGAAGAGGCAGAGACAGAGAAACCCAAGCAGACTTTGTACTGAGCGCAAGACCCACCATGGGGCTCGATCCCATGACCCATGTGATCATGACCTGAGCTGAAACCAAGAGTTGGACGCTGAACCCACTGAGTCACCCAGGCGCCCCTGTGTTTGTGTTTTCTTAATGAAAACAACTGTTCTAGTCCCTTCTCACTTCCACAAAATTGGTGTGTAGGACAATGGCAAGGCCTGAAGTCCTCAAGTTCTGGATTTTCTGTATAACAACACCAAGTCTCATGGCCTGACCGAGGAATTTCCACTGAGGGCCTGGTGGCTAAAGGAGTCTTAACCTAGCAGGTAATGGAAGCCTCATAAAGCTAGCTAAGAAAATGAGGCAGAATGTTCCACGTCATTCCAACTTGTGGGCTGTGTTGGCGCTGAATAAGTATTCAGATAAAAATGAGGCTGGTGATGATGGTAGTCACGGAGGTTAATGTGCTGTTTTCCTAAAATGATGGCACGAGCTGAGAGAGTGATTTAAGGGGCATAGCTTCGGATGGGAATGTTCTCGAACGTGGAACATTTCTAAAGGCCATTATCATTAACACAGCATCATCTTTTCAATGTGTCCCATGGAAAACAATAACTTTCTCATTCCCCAGTGCAATACCATAAAAATATATCTTCAAAATTTATTATATTATATATCGAATTGATGACAAGCACCAAACAAAAATAACCCCACAATCACAACACTTAATGCCTTTTAAATGCAGTTATGGAAATAGACAAAAACAGCCGGCATCTGCTCAGCACAGGGATTTTCAAATTTGATATAATAATCGTAACTATACGTTTCTCAGGGCGCCCTTCCTAATGTATCAAAAGCCACACAAAATTTAAATAATAGAGTCAATCATCTGGTAAATTTGATTTGGAGGAAAAGCTTTTTCATTAGATTGTTTTGGGAGATACCAGCCTGTTACAGCCCCCACTCTCCGGATTCAAAACCCAGACAGTGTTTCCGTTAACAAAACATTCAAGTGGCAGGTTTTTATAAACAGCATCAAGGAACTCGTAATCAAACACTAAAGGACTTCTTGGAACCCATAACACCAATGTGGGCAGGAGCCATAATGTCTCAAATAATCCATTTTCGGAAGCAAAATCAAATCGCAACAATGGGGGGGCTATTTCTGCTGGAGTCTAATTAGTCAATTTTCCAAGTATCGTCAGAACCTGGGGGAACGATTTACTCCAGAGGGATCTGGAAGAGTCAGCTCTTTTACCCATTTATTGGGCCAGAGCCTTGAGTTGAGCAGACCGCTCGTGCACCAAGCCCCTCATTTTCCAAGAGCCATTGCAAACGTGTACCTGTTTCCTGACTCAGCTTGCTAGAGGTACTGTTCCTCTGCTTTAGTTAGCACTGGAGATCGTGGTCCAGCACGTACTCTCTATCTTCACTGGCCCTTTTAACAAACACAGCAGCAGCCACAACTAGAGCAATATGATGGCACTGGTAATAACAGATAGCAGCAACGATCGTGTCTATTAACAAGACAAGATGTGGTTCCTATTATTAAGTTAAAAATAAAACCCAAGTGGGGGGTACCTGGGTGGCTCAGTCAGTTGAGTGTCTGGCTCTTGATTTCAGCTCAGGCCATGATCTTGGGTGTGTGGGGTCAAGCCCTGCATTGGGCTCCCCGTGCTTGGCACGGAGTTTGCTTAGGATTCTCTCTCTCCTTCTCCCTCTGCTCCTCTCCCTACTCACGGCCTCTCTTTCTCAAATAAATAAATAGAATCTTTAAAAATAAAAAAAATTAGAATAAGTAAATAAAAACCAAGGAACCAAAGATAGCGAGATAGAAAAGTTGTATTGTTCATCAGTGAACCTGACCCCACATGTCAGCTCAGGGGCATGAGGTTCTGGGGTAAAGAAAGAGGGTTAAGTCTTCTAAACCCCAAAGGATGAGGATCTCTATCCCATGTCAAGGGGGCAAAGTCTCGGAGTGCTGCTGCTTGGCTGGGGGTACGTGGGCTGTAGGGGGAGATGAACACTAGGCTGGCTGCAGGCGACCTGCCATGAACACAGACACACACTTTGGGAACACAATGACCAGGTGCCCAGGCTGTGTTGATGACATCCAAGAGTCAGGAGGATGGACCAGCAGCCTAGGAAGATAGGCCAGGCCAGGATTTACATCGCCTTGAAGAACTTGGGGTAGCTCAATTTTTCTTTTGTTTTTATTAATGATTTTTATTTGTTCATTATTTATTTAAGTTTATTTATTATTTATTATTATTAAATAATAAATACTATTTATTTAAGATTTTATTTATTTGAGAGAGAGAGTGTGCATGAGTGAGGAGGAGGGGCAGAGGGAGAGAGAGAAGCAGACTCCCCACGGAGCAGGGAGTGATGTGGGGCTCCATCCCAGGACCCTGGGACCATGACCTGAGCCAAAGGCAGGCGCTTAACCGACTGAGCCACCCAGGTGCCCAGGGGTAGCTCAATTTTTAGCTCAATTCATCTCTTGCCCATATTTATTTTATATCACTTTCTGTCGTAGATACCTGCTGCTTTACCGCCTAGCATCTATTCACCACTTGACTTCCATTGCCTTCTGGAAGAACCACTTTATCCTCCTCTCAACTTGTGTACAGCCGACTCTACCTTCAGGAGTAGAGTGTGACCCAGGCTAGGGAAGTCGGCTCATCGTTACCCCCATACCCACATCCCCGTCTCCCATGACTGAGTGATTCCAGGATGAACGTCACACAAGACAGGTTACAAAGGGCCCACAGTTCTGTTCTGAGGCTTTCATTTGATCTATGGGGGAGTCAACTCTTCTCTGCTTCATCTGAGCCCAAAACTATGGAGAATGGCACCTAGAGCTTAACTCTGGACGTGACCCCAAAGATAATGGAATTCTGGCCTTATGCCCACAACCCAGAAAAAAGCCATGCCTAAAGCTAGCCCGGCCTTCAACTTGGGGTTGGGGTTTCCATCCACTGTAATCTAAAGACCCTAACTCTATCAGGGAAAAGGTTGGGTTGTCTGCTTCCTTGGTTTGTCACTAAAAGAAATGTTAATACAGTCTGTATTTCTTTCTGCTTCATGTTGTCCTTCATCAATGGACATCACTCTCCCTTTCTAGGGTATAAGTTCCTGGAGGGCAGAAGCCAAACTGTCTTTGTTTCCCTCATACAGCACGCTCTCGGTAGAAGTTGAAGGATTTTGTTCGCTAAGCACTGGGATGGGAGGACATATGCAACTTTAAATTCAGAAGCCAGGGTGAGCTGAGTTGTTTTGGATTTTAATGCTATACGATTTTCTCTTTGGGGGAGAGACGGTGAGAAATTCAGAGATGGGGGAGAGAAGACAGAAGCTAGCAAAACTGGAGACCCTTTCTGTAACATCTCTCTGCAAATCTCCAAACCTTCGTAAGATTAAAAAAATTATATATATATTTATAAATTGAATATTATAATATTTAATATAAATTAAAATATTCATAATATATATT
>NW_023226937.1:0-782 GCF_002007445.2 Ailuropoda melanoleuca
CCCCACACTCCAGACAGAAAGTTCTTCATCGGCCACTCCTGGCCCCGTTGGCTGAGGAGCTGCTCCCGTACGGAGCAAAATGTCAGTGAGAAGCAGACGGTCTCCCTGAGGGGCCTTCAGCTGAGAAGCCTAGAGCCCTTCTCCAGCCGGATGGCTCTAGAAGGCACAGGCCCATGAATGAAGGGAGAGAGGGAGGAGATAGAGAAAGAGAGACATGGGACATGGAGAGGCAGTCAGAGGTGAGGAGCCACAGGGAGCGGGGAGAGGGGCTAGAGAGACAGCAAGCCCTGCGGGGCCACCCACAGGCTGGACCGACGCATGAATGATCCAAATTTGGCCTGCGCCCTTCGCGAGGAGCCCGCCATTTCTTCCAGCTCCCCGGGGAGTGTGCATGGTTGGGCAGCCCCCTCGTGTCTGCTGGCGGATACCCACTCCCACTACGGGCTCTTCCGAGTGGCTAGACTGCATGCCCCCCCCCCAGCAGGTCTGTCTTCACTATCCTGAGATAAAGGCCCGCTGGCAGATTCCTCCTGCCTCTCGGGTGGGGAGTGGAAACTGGATTAGCCTCATTGGACTTGCTCCCTCGCCGTGCGGGGAAATTGCAAAGCTATTTATTCCCCTCTCCCTGAACCCTGGATGCATAACGATAAGCCCACTTTAAGGGACACCGCCAAAGTCAAGAGGCCTCCTCTCTGACCCTGGTCGCAAGGATCGAGGACCAGACCGTGCTTCAGAGAAGAGCAGCAGTGGCTACGTGGCAGTCTGGGATCACCAGTGTGGAA
>NW_023226938.1:0-782 GCF_002007445.2 Ailuropoda melanoleuca
ACACACACACACACACACACACACACACACACAGAGTCTTCACGAGAAAACCCCGGACATTAAAATTTTGGACAAGTAGCATCTGGAAACCCCATCTCAACTGCTGCAGAGTTCCTAGCACCAAACAGAAAGAAAGCCCCTACCCCATTCTGTCTGTTTTCTGTTTGGGGAAGGCAGTCCAAGGTAAGAGCAGGCATCAGTGCCTCTACCAGCCACTGAAGCGATGCCAACACTGCCAGGATGCCCTGGGAAAAAGGCGTTCTCCCTGCACAGCCTAAACTCTTGGAGCCAGAAGACTGTTGGTTACATCAGGAAGGGCAAATTTGATTTTTTTTTCTAATTTTGATACACTGGCATTGTATGAAACTAAAATTACTCTTGGTTTTGTTATAGGGTAAGTCAGTATCTCTATTTTTCACTGCAGATATTATATGTCCTGTTGTTTACCTGTCTGATTATTATGATTGTAATTTCAATTTTAAAATTTTGGGAACATGAGTCCTGTCCCCCTGGGCCCATACCACACTCTTCTTTGGGAATCACCTACAATGTAACATTGTTTTTTAGGTGTTAACAATGTTTTATTCACAGATGAGAAAGAAACCAGTGAATCATCTACATTTAAAAGAAGTTTTCAAAGCTCTGGTCAAAATCTTAAATTGGACCCCCAAAAAGGTAAATTAATATTTGGGTAATTTGGTCGCTTATATTGTGGATCTAAAAATCACAAATAATTCCTTCAGAATTTTGAAGGAGAAACATGTGATTTAAAAAAAAAAAAA
>NW_023226939.1:0-782 GCF_002007445.2 Ailuropoda melanoleuca
CCTGTGCCAGGAAGGACCCTCCTGGGACCGAAGCCTCTGAGAACCTGTCCTGGGTGAAAAAGGTGGTGGCTGCACCGTCGGGGCTCTGGGGTCGCAGGCAGCAGAATCCACGCTGAGTTCTGAAGCAAGGACGAGAGGACGTGACCAGAAGAACGTGGGGAGCAGGGCAACAGGCTCAGAAGGCAGGGATCAGGCTGTCCTTGGGGTGTGGACAGCAGGAGCACACGGGAAGTTTGCCATCAGGGCAGATGGGCGGGGCTCAGGGTGAATTAAACCCTCCAGGGAGAACCCATGTGCCCTTACCCACAGCAGGCTGCGGGGCCACAGCGCCAGCATCCACCCCAGGACCTGTCCCCAGCGCAATGCCTCTTCCCTGACCCTGGCTGGGATCCTCCCTCCCTCTCCCCTGCCTCCCTTCTTTGTTTCCTTCCCCAGGGAGTATTAATCAGCCACAAACCACCAAAATGACTGTCAATATTGAAACGCCGTTTTTCAGTTGTCACCAAACGTGGTCTTGTATTTGCTTCTCTTTGTACCTCGGTCTCTAAAATGAAAAAGAGAGCCCTGTGAGTCAGGTGGAGAGTTGGGGAGGGAAGTTCAACTGGCAAATGGCCTTTCTCATGCAGGGAACGTCAGCAGGTGGCAATGGATGAAACCTGGCACCATGTTGCTGATGACCCAGAGGTAAGGGTCTTTGGAGTGGCCTTTATTCCAAAGATATCCCAGTAAAACACCAGTGCAGAGTTTGCTTATCCCTCTTCCTCCCTCTCTGCCCTTCCCCC
>NW_023226940.1:0-782 GCF_002007445.2 Ailuropoda melanoleuca
CTCCCACTCCCCCTGCTTGTGTTCCCTCTCCCGCTGGCTGTCTCTATCTCTGTCAAATAAATAAATAAAATATTTAAAAAAAAATTTTTCAAGGTATATGTATCTACTGAGGAGTGGGAAGTACAGAGTCGGGAATAAATTCACAGAAGTCCTGTCTGGGATTAGTAATATTCTATACTTAAACTGGGTACTGAGAGATATTAGACATCTGACAGATGTTAGAAATCTTATTTTATAGATACTTATCAGTATTCAATAAAAGCTATCAAATTACTATTTTAAAAGATTTAAAATCTTTATGGTACTACAATCTAGAGACTGTTTTTTTCTAAGAAGTACAGAATTTGGGTTGAATTTGTTTGCATACTTTGGACTTATTCTATCATTGGTCATATACTACACTGCCAACACTGAATTTGGGCTTTTCCAAACTCACACTTTATTGATGGTAAAAGGAGGTAGTAGAAGAGCTATTTGATAAACCTTTCATGTATCCATGGAGTTGCTGGTGTCGCCTGTAAAATCTATGGCTGTGAGGAATCCTGCATGAGGGAAACTGCTACACACATCATTACCAAGTTATAAATATAAAACCAATACAAATAAACTCTCCCTGACCAGCAACCAAGGAATGTGGTAGACAAAGGAGGACGAGGTTTTAGTGAAGGCATAACTCTAATTAGGTTAATTTTATTGGGAAATAATTTAGTTTTCTGTCTCTTAATTACCATGCTATAAAATTATCAAAATTAAACCTAAGTCTGTGCAACTAAAACATTCCA
>NW_023226941.1:0-782 GCF_002007445.2 Ailuropoda melanoleuca
GGATTCTGCAGGATGTTTGCTTGCTAGGTCTCAAAGCTGTATATGTGCCCAGAGTCTACTACTGAGTTTTGACTGAAAAGTCTGAAAAACATAGTGGATTGTTGCAATGCGATATGAATGACACTAATGATGAAAAATTCTAAGACCATATTATTAAAGCATAGTATTAAATGTGTGGTGTCTGTACTAATTATTAACATATTTAAATAAAAGATGTATTACTTATTTCCCCATACAAATCTTAGGTTGTATCATTACTCTTAATGATTTCTGTACATTTTTTTCAGTCTATAAAATATTATTAGTTTCAAGTACGTTGGATAAGAACCAAATGTACTTACTTTTCTTTCTTATAGTTTCTCATAAATAAAGTATAAATGTACTAGAAGATCTTGCTTCCTGTCTTCCTAGGATAGAAAGACTTGTGGGTTTTTTTATTGGTTTGCTTTTGTTTTTGTGTTTGTTTGTTTCTTTTCCTAGCCTGGCTTTTTGTATTCAGTCTTTTAATTGAAGTTTTAGTTTTATCAAGGGAGTCCAACAACTTGTCAAAATGCAAGCTCCAAATTGTTCTGTGAATATCTAAATGACAGTTAAGTTACCCGGCAGTCTAGACATAACAAATTGTATCCGATTCCTTTAGAACATTTTATAATATTATTGGCTAGACAGAGTATGAGTGACAGAAAGAAAAAGGGAAAAAAGATAATTTAATTCATATGGTAATGCAAGACCTAAAATTATAATTTAAGTAATATGAAATCTAACTGCTTTTACTAGCATAA
>NW_023226942.1:0-782 GCF_002007445.2 Ailuropoda melanoleuca
TGCTTGTGTTCCCTCTCTCGTTGGCTGTCTCTCTCTCTGTCAAATAAATAAATAAATAAAATCTTTAAAAACAAACAAACAACCCCCCCCAAAAAACCCCAAAAACAAAACAAAACAAAAAGGGCCAGGATAGCAATTATTTGCAAACCTTTTGTCCATTGCTAATTATGTACCAGACACAGTGCTGAATACTTTCCATGCATTCTCTTGCTTAATCTTCACCAAAACCACCCCCGTGCAGTGCAGCACACCAGCAACAAAAGAACGACGGCTGAAGAGAGGGAAAGTTTCCAAGAGGGGAGTCTGTTTGCAGGAATGGGGCTGCGTGGTGGAGAGGGCTAGCTGTATGACCTCGGGCCCCCAACCTCACCTCTTGGAGAATCCATTTTCTCAGCTGTAAAATAAAAATCATAATAATCATCTCTATGTTCTGTTATTTATTGCCGCATGACAAACTGCTCACAGCTTAATGTCCTAAAAGGCGAATGCTCATTTGGTTCACTTGCGAATCTGCAGTTTGGGCAGAACCAAGTGGGGACAACTTGTGTGCGTTCCAGGAGGTCTGGGACCTGTTGGAATGGCTTGAAGGGTGGTGACTGGCGGGGCGCCCTCTCTGCTCAGGGTCTCAGGGCCTCTCTCTGTGGTCTCCCCATGTGCTCTCTCCATTGTGCGGCTCACGCTTCCAAGGGCGAGTGTTCTTTTTTTTTTTTTTAATTTTTTATTATGTTATGTTAGTCACCATACAGTACATCCCTAGTTTTTGATGTAAAGTTCCATGATTC
>NW_023226943.1:0-782 GCF_002007445.2 Ailuropoda melanoleuca
CGTTCATGTTTTAACGTGAACCTATGATGCTGTTTTTCTCTAGTTCACACAATCACCAGAAAGCCCATGTCTTGGCACGATAACCTGGAGGAACCTGCAGATGGTAAGTTCCAGGCTTTGCGGACACCACAGGGCTAGAGCACAGACAGGGAGCTGGCGGGAGAGAACTTTCAGGGTGGTGTCACCTTGGGGCAACCCTTTGATCATCTGGAAACTGGGCTCACACTCGTGAAGCTCGCAGGAGATTGACATATTCAGCCATACGGCCAGTTCATTCACTGTCAAGCCAAGAAAAATGCTCCTAATGGCCTTAACGCTGCGTTCATACATTCATTCATCAAACATTTAGCTGTTACAAGCAGAGGTTCTGAAGTCATTTTAATGGAGTTCAAATCCCCGTTCTGCCACTCATTAATCGTGTGACTTTGGGCGAGTTTTTTAGCCTCTCTGAACCTATCTCTCAGCTTGTTGTGAGGATTAAACAAAGTAACGCAAGTACTCAGGACGCAGAACGGTGTCATACGTGGTGATCAGGAAATGCTATTACTTTCATTATGACCACGTGACAGTCACTCTGATGGGGCGGGGGCGGGACGAAGACCTCACACCACAGTGAAGGAGACAGACGAGTAAACAGAGAGTAGAATTGGGGTGGCAACAACAGAGAAAACAGGTGCCCTAGGCAGGCCGTGGAGTTCTGGGAAGTCTTCTTGGAGGAGGTGACCACAGGCTGAGGTGGAGTAGGTCAGGTATAGAAGACCAGAAGGGCGTTCTGAGGGATA
>NW_023226944.1:0-782 GCF_002007445.2 Ailuropoda melanoleuca
AAAAAAAGAGCAAAAGGAAAAAATCATCCAGTTCACAAAATTTAAACATGCAGTTATGGTTCTTCTAATGAATGTAAGGAGGAACCTAATATAAAATCAGGAGGCTTCATGTCAGATCACGACTCAACCCACTGAAACCCCTCAAACCCTCGACTGCAGATTCTTGCTGTGAATGATCTTTTTTCCAGAAGGAATAACTTCAATCTGATTCTGATAACCCAAATCTGGTTCTGATAACCCAAGTGCTCTAGAATTTCATGGGTTATATGAACTTGTCTGAGAAAGCAATATGCACTGTTTCATATGTGGCTTATTTGTTCTTGTGGTTAGAATTACTTTGGCAAAGTTCCTTTCATAGACTGCATATATGATGACCTTTGCAGACAGAAGGAAGTAAAACAACCTGATTGTCTAATTTAATAAATCATAGGGTCAAAGATGGGAGACATTTTAAACTTATATATCGGGAGCCAAGAGCAAAATGTGAGGCACTCCAGCTTCATGGCTGGACACTTCTGGTTAATTAGAACTTCACTTATAAGTTTGGCCACAGCCTAATTGGACAGCTGCACAGAGAGCCTAAATCTCCTTAGAGTCTTAAAGCCCATGCATATGGTTCCCAGGCTCTGGACAGCAACTGTGAGACAGACAGAGGGCCATTAGAAGACACAACTTTGACCTCATTCCCAATGGTGAGACTCACCAAATCATCTAGGGCCAGCTTAGAGGAAGCCTGCTTCCAGCACATAAAGTTGCTGAAGTTACCAAGCTTCTGTTTTTTT
>NW_023226945.1:0-572 GCF_002007445.2 Ailuropoda melanoleuca
TGTTCTATATATATCTATGAGGTCCAACTCGTCTAGTATGGCATTCAAAGCTCTTGTTTCTTTGTTGATTTCCTGCTTAGGTGATCATTCTATTGCTGATAGTGGAGTGTTGAGGTCCCCTACTATTAATGTATTTTTATCTATATGTCTCTTTATTCTGGTTAAGAGTTGGCTTGTGTATCTTNTATTTTGGTTAAGAGTTGGCTTGTGTATCTTGCTGCTCCCCTGTTGGGGGCATATATATTAATAATTGTCATATCCACTTGTTGAATACTTCCTTTAAGAATAATATAGTGCCCTTCTGTATCTCTCTCTATGGCCTCTAGTTTAAAATCCAGTCTATCTGATATGAGAATTGCTACTCCAGCTTTCTTTTGAGGTCCATTGTCATGAACGATTGTATTCCATCCCTTTACTTTCAGTCTGGATGTATCTTTAGGTTCAAAATGAGTCTCTTGTAGACAGAAAATGNTTGCCCTTCGGTGTCTCTAACTATAGTCTTTAGTTTAAAATCCAATTTATCTGATATGAGAATTGCTACCCCAGCTTTCTTTTGAGGTCCATTGTCATGA
>NW_023226945.1:815-1603 GCF_002007445.2 Ailuropoda melanoleuca
TCTGTATCACTCTTGGGGCCTTTTTACCTTTATAGAACCCCCCCTTAATAGCTCCTCTAGGGCTGGTTTCATGGTTATGAAATTGGTGAATGACTGGCGATTCTGGAAGGTTTTTATTTCTCCATCAATTCTGAATGACAGCCTTGCTGAATAAAGGATCCTTGTCTGCATGTTTTTCTCTGAAAAAGCTTTAAAAATGCCCCCCCCCAACCCTTTCTCTCATTCCAGGTCTGTGTAGACAGGTCTGACGTAATTCTGATANCTGTGTAGACAGGTCTGACGTAATTCTGACACCTTTGCCTTGGTATGTGAGAAATTTCTTTGCCCTGGCCGCTTTCAATACTGTATCCTTGGATCTAATATTTGCGAATTGCACTATGACGTGACGTGGCATAGGTTTGTCGTGGTTGAGCTTGGGAGGGGTCCTCTCTGCCTCTTGAATGTTTGTTTCCCTTGCTAGATTAGGGAAGTTTTCAGCTACAATTTCTTCAACTATCTCTTCTAGACCTCTGTTTTTCTCCACTCCCTCGGGGATGCCGATGATTCTGACATTGGAACATTTCATTGAGTCGGTAATCTCCTGTAACCTACATTCTTGAGATTGGATTTTTTTTAGCCAAGTTTCTATTTTAGCTTTCTCTTCTACTACCCCATCCTCCAATTCGCCGATATGTTCTTCTGCCTCATTCACCCTGGCCATCAGAACATCTAGTTTTTACTGCATTTGATTCATAGCATTTTTAATTTCTGCCAGATTCACTCTCATTTCCGCCCTTAGAGATTCTATA
>NW_023226946.1:0-782 GCF_002007445.2 Ailuropoda melanoleuca
GGGAGAAGCCGACTCCCCACTAAGCAAGGAGCCCTACACAGGGCTCGATCCCAGGACCTGGAGATCATGACTTGAGCCGAAGGCAGATGCTTAACTGACTGAGCCACCCAGGCGCCCCAGACAGCAAATCTTAATAAGTCAGAATTCTTCATGTCCTCTGAAAGTTTGACATATATTTATGAGATTTTAATCATTTATATAGCAAGATGTATGCAGCTACCATTTGATGCATTGAAATGCCTGAGAAATACATTTGTTTGAATTTTTGCATAGATGCCAGATACAGATGAATAGAATGTAAGGTTCACGAGAGCAGGGGCTTTGCTGTTGCTGTTGGTGGTGGTGGTGCTGGTGTGTGTAGTGCTTATCCCACTGCTGTACTCAGAGTACAAGGCAATGTCTGGCACAGGAAGCACTGAATAAATATTTATGGAACAGATGATTATTGAGTTATGAGATGGTATTGTGTTTCTATCTGTCACTCTTATTCTACTTATATGATGAATCACATTGATCAGTCTTTTTAATGTAACCCAAGCTTGCATGCCTGGCATAGACCCCACTTGGCAATTGAACTAATGCATTGAGCGAACCAACTCAGACGATCAAGCTTTACTAATATTTCCAAGGATACAAGCAATCAAGAGGCAAAGCAAAGCAGGCAGAGGTCTGTGACAGCTCCCAGATCCCCAGGTACTTCCTTCCTACATTGCATACACACTCTCTGGGCCAATATGCTAGCTGAGGTCCCTAAGTGAACTCAGTGAGTCATCTTACACAGC
>NW_023226947.1:0-2875 GCF_002007445.2 Ailuropoda melanoleuca
TCGGCAATTCTAGGTCTTTTGCGTTTCTGCAAACATCTTAGGACCAGCTCGTCTGTGTCTGTTGGGGTTTTCACTGGTATTACTTTGAATCTACAGATCAGCTTGCGGAGATTGACAACCTAACTACAATAAATCTTCCACTCCACAGCCAGGGAATGGGTCTCCATTTAGTCACATCTTCTCAGTAATGCTTTGTAGTTTTAAGTGTACTGGCCTTACACAGTTTTGTTGTTGTTAAGTTCATTCCAAGGTGTTTTATTTTTCTTGATGCTATTGCAAATGAACTTTAGAAAAATGCCATTCTCGAATTGTTCTTTACTGGTACAGAAAAATACAATCTATTTTTGTAAGTTGATCTTTTACCCTGCAAACTCGCTAAATTTACTCAGAAGGATTTGTGTGTCTGTGCGTGTGTAGATTCCTTAGGATTTTCTCCATATAGAATGATGCCATCTGTGATGAAAAGTTTTACTTCTTTTTTTTTTTTTATAACCTGAGTGCCTTCAATGTTTCTTTCTTTTGACTTATTTTACCGGCTAGAATCTTCAGTGCAGTGCCGAACGGAAGTGGGGAGAATGGACATCTTTGCCTCATTTCTGGTCTTTGCACAGAGCATTCCAGTTTTTCACCATTAAAGTGTGATGGTAATGGTGATCTTTTGTGCTTCAACAGGTTGAGGGAATTCCCTTACATTTGTATTTTGTTGACGGTTTTTTTGTGAATGGATGTTGGATTTTGTCAATTGCTTTCTCTGTGTCTATTGGGATGATTCGCCATCTGAGTGTGCCATCTGTTTCCTGCTAGGACCCTGACTGGTAAAAATGCTCACTGCAAGATGAAACGTAAACGATGAAGTTCCCTTTTCCTCCATCAATGGATTATTGCACTAACTTGGGGCCTCTTCTCCCAGCCTTTTGGCTTCAACAGATTTGGGTTTAAAATATGTCCACAAATTATTTGATACTCCCAGTGTCAAAGGTGAAGCCCAATTCCCCTCCTTGGGTGCGGACTGGACTTAGTGACTCACTTCTGGTAATAGAATATGACAGATGTGCTGGTGCGTGGTCTCCAATTCTAGGTCATAAAGGGCACTGTGACCTGTGCTTTGTTCTCTCTCCTGGATCAGCCCCTCTGGAAGATGCCGGCCGCTGTGTTATCAGATCACTCAAGCAGCCGTATGGAGTGAGCCCTGGGTGGGCCCTTTGGGAAGGGAAGCTCAAGCCTTCAGATGACCGAAGCCAACACCTGACTGCAAACTCATGAGGCACTCAGAGCCAGAACACCAAGCTAAGTCCCTCCCAAATTCCTGACCCACCGAAGCCAAAAGGCAATAAATGATTATAATTTTCAGCCACGGGGTGTTGGAGTGATTTTGCTCTGAAGCAATTGAAAGTACAAGAGACATTGCCACCTTCTCTCAGGATATGTTAAACTCTGTAACGGTGAAGATGGGATGAAGGAACAAAGATTTCTAGACCTGGGGCATGTGTAGATGTTAGGTCCCATAAGGATTAGGAATCCCTCTGAGAAGAAGGGCTTGGTGAACAATATATGTGACAATGTTTTATAGGGCCAAATAGGGTACAGAGCGCTATTCCTAGGAGTACCACTGTGATTTCCAAAATTACACTGTCATCTAGCTTCCTGTCCATCCCACGTGTCAGGTCTTTGATCATTTGTGTTCTTCTAAGAAAGGAACCCAGGGTCATGGCCTCCCAGGCTGCCGTGCTGACCAGGCACCTGAAGCTGACACATGAGCCCACCCACATTTGGCTCCCACCCCTTGCTCTTTCCATAATGCCAGATAGGGGGGACCCACACACTCTGAATTTTGATCACCTGTGGGTGGGTGATCTGTTTTCTAATTAGATTCTCCACCCAGCCCCTTCTGCTGGAAGTTTCACCCAGGAGGGAAGATCTGAAGCATTTGTGTCAAAGGTTAAAAAAGCATTTACACAGCAAGTGAGGTCTTGCTTAACAATCAGCAATAAAAAAAAGAAGAAGACGACAAAGAAGGAGACAAGGAATGATCTGCCTCAGGCTAACGTCCTGCACTGTAGCACTGGTGTAAAGTGAAATCTGAGTCTCTGTTTTCTGATGTGCAGAAGGTCACCATTCATCTCCATTTGTACAATTAAAGACTTGTCTTCTTCCTTCCAAGTAGGAGGAAAAGTTAGTTTACTGTCCTAAGAGACAGGAAACTCTTCTCAAGTAGCCTTGTGCCTTTGTCAGAATGTTCTGGATGCAAGCGACAGAACCCCAAACCCAACCCTAAGTAGCTTGAGCAAAACAGGTAATTTCTTGTCTAACTGAACCAGAAAAGCAGGCAAGAATGTAGCTGAAAAGGGGGATTCAAATGCCATCTTTTATTATTTCCTCTTTTCTCAAATTAATTGCCTTTAATCTCTCCTGACAAAGAGGAACCTATGGTCAACAGGTGTCCCCAAACCTGACCTCCCATCTCGTACATCCAGCTCCCTGCCTCATGTCACCATTGGGATATCTGTCAGGGCTTGCACACTAAGTATGGAACCACTTTCCTCTTTGCTCCCCGGCCACTCTGTTCCTTCCCACCCCATGGCCTCTGCACACATTGTGTCCTCTACCCAGACAGTCCTTCCTCTTTCCTTACCTACTTAGTTCCCATCCACACTTAAGAGCTGGTGTGTGGGTTTTAAAATTAGTTCACAAATTCTTTGATGCTCCTCCTTCCCACACGGAGCCCAATTGTCCCTCATTTTAATGAATATGGCAGAAGAGACTAGGTCATAAAAGGCATTGTGGCCTCCGCCTTGTTCTCTGTCTTGGATTGCCTGTTCTGGGAAAAGCCAGCTGCCATGTTGTGAGGACACCCTCAAGTAGCTTCTGCTAGAGT
>NW_023226948.1:0-1074 GCF_002007445.2 Ailuropoda melanoleuca
TGAGAGAGAGAGTGTGCACCTGTGAGCTGGCAGGGGAGGGGAGAGAGTGTGAGAGAGAATCTCAAGCAGACACCCTGCTGAACAAGGAGCCCAACTTGGGGCTCAACCTCCCGACCCTGAGATCACGATCTGAGCTGAAATCAAGAGTCAGTCACTGAACCAACTGAGCCACCTCTAACCTTGACTTTTTTAATGGGCTACAAAATATCCCATTGAGCAGGTCTCCTGGTTCATGTAATCATTCCTTTATGGTTAAACATTTAAATTCTTTCCAACTTTTCAATATTATAAAACAAAATAACTACTCTTATGCATGAAGGCTTTCTCCCATATGCAGGATAATTTTTTTGCAATAAGTCAATAAAAATGAGTTTGAGATCAAAGCAAATGAACATTTTTAAGGTTCTGTGATACTGATCTCCAAACTGCTTTCCAAAAGATTCCTAAGATTTTAGACTGCTTTCAGCAACGTATCACTTGGTATATAACTTCTACTATAACTGTTGGCTTGCTTCCTCACTTTAAAGTACAAGAAATTTAGGGGAAGGGGGTGTATTTTNCACATAGCACATGAAAGTAACTGCTGAATAAGGTAAACCCGTGCCAATACAAGATCTATGTGTATAACTGGTAGGTGAATTTCTCTTTCAGATTGTATTTTAAAAATTCAGAATCTCTGTGGCTAAAACCTGGCCCTCCCCGTTAGCTCTATAACCTTGGACAAGTCCAGTAACTCTAGGCTTCAATTTCCTCATCTCTAACATGAAAATAGGTTCCCACAACACACAGTTCTTGTGAGGATTACAGGAGTTGACATACACATAAAACTCAGAAGAGTGCTTGGTACATAAGGAATGTTCAATTAATGCTAATGAATATATATGAATGCAAATAGGANCGCAAATAGGAGTGAAGGACTTAAAATCAGATTGTCTCAACTCACTCACACATCCAGCCCCTTAGAGGCAATCTTTCCTTGAGCAGGTTTTAATTTTTTTTAAGCAATCTTTACACTCAACACGGGGTTCGAATTCACAGTTCCGAGGTCAAGAGTTGCATGCTTTACTGACTGAG
>NW_023226949.1:0-782 GCF_002007445.2 Ailuropoda melanoleuca
TAAGTGCGCAGGCAGGGCCTCCCCTCCACCCCCAGGAGGGAAGGAAGCTACGTGCTCGGAACAAACACGCCAGCGATGTGAACGCATCAACCATCAGTCGAGCGCGTTAAGACAGCACGAAGACGCACAGCCGTCAAGCGTCAGCCACGCCTCCCCGACACAGAGCAGGGTGCGCTGCAAACCAGAAAGGAGACCCCGAGGGGAGGGCGTGGGGGCTCCTCATATGCAGGTGCCAATAAAGGGACGGCCCAGGACAAGAGCTGCCCCGCAGATCCGGGAAGCGGTCGGGCGGATCTGGGGTGGAAGGAAAGAGGGTCTCAGGAGACAAGTGGGGGGTGGAGGCCAGAGACCAATCATAAGGGGAGCATCTGCCCGCGGGGCGAGGCAGGAAGTACTTTGCGGCATCGGCCCGAGCCTGCTGGAGGAAGGGCTGGCCGCAGTCCAGCGCCCGCACAGGGACAAGGACAGCAGCGGTCTGCAGGGCCGCTCAGGTGGCTCCAGGGAGGGATCTCCGCGTGCGCCGTAGCTCAAAGGAGCGGATTTACACGTGTCTCTCAACACACCGTTTGCACTCATTCTCCGAGTATCAGTAGCAGGAGGACCCCAGACACCCCCGGCCCCAGGCCGTCGTGCCCCCGGCCCCGCCCCGCCATCTCCGGTCACTGACCAGACAGGAAGCCGTGCTGCCGCCCACGCTCCTCGCACAGCGACATGTACCTGCCTCGCCAGCGCTTCCGCCCGAAGAGGCGGTTGGCAGAGAAAGCCCGCTCACGGGGCCCAGA
>NW_023226950.1:0-782 GCF_002007445.2 Ailuropoda melanoleuca
TATGTGAACAAAATGAGGTTCTAGGAAAGTGATATAACTTTCTCAAGAACACAAGCAGGCAAACATGATTCAAACTCTTGCCTCTGTGACAACGAAGCCCAAATATTGTAGATTGCACTATTTTTTCTCTCTTCTGCTTTTATCTATGTGATGCATAATGTATCAAGCCGGAGATATAGCTATCATTTAGTTATTAAAATGTTTAAAATCAAATAATCAACAGCTTACATAAAAACTCAGGTTGTTGTCATATCTGCATGCAATCAGCTCATCAAACAAGAGGAAAAGGACGTTGAGACCCCCAAGGCATCGAGAGGTCTGACTTGGTAGTGAGAAAAATGGAACTAGTTTTTTCTGGTAGTACTGGAACATATTGGACAGATTGGTCCCATACTGAGTGGCTCATTAGTATAATCATCCTGTCATCTCTTTTCTAGTGTCATATTGGGCCAATCCCTAAAGAACTGATCAACTTAAAGGAAAAAAAAATTGTATAACAAATGCAACCTATAACTGTGTTTACTTCCTTAAATATGTCTTGGAATCTTTTCGTGAAAAGAATTGTCAAACTGCTTTATCAATATCTTAGTACTAAAGCTCATATGGGAATGGTGAAATATTAACCAAAAGTGTGAGACCCTCCCCCTAAATCTCATATTGATTTATTTCCCTCAATAACATTTGTATTTCAATCACTCTCCATTTGAAACCCTACTGTTTCTAATTCTATAATTAGCAGCCTGAAAACTTTTTCTTGTAAACCTATAATATCTTGAAATTTT
>NW_023226951.1:0-782 GCF_002007445.2 Ailuropoda melanoleuca
GTGTGTGTGTGTGTGTGCACGCGCGTTCGTGCACTGCTTTTAAGTTGAGAGAAAAACGATTATTGAGAGTATGAAAATTTTAAAATCCTACACTGGTTTTCTATTACCATAAAGGTAAGGCTAGTATCAAAGGATCCATGCTAGTGGAAATATGGCTTAATATTAGAAATTAATGAGCTAAATTTCTCTAGTATGTAAATCACTTCTTCATATTAAATTAAGAACTTACCAAGGCAAATAAATTATTTCAGACTGGTGAGTTTCCATTTAGAACACTTTTCTTCTGTAACGTGCTAGGAGAGGAAAGGTGTGCACTGGGGTGGAAGAGGTCCCTTTTTCCTTCGCTCCATTCTTCCTTCTGGATGGGGCCCAGGGAGAATATGTAGCTGGCTTTCTGAGCCACTGACTCCCCTGTCTGCAGAAACGATTTGTCTGACTGGAACTTGGATGGAGAGGGGGAGACTGATCTTGGTCTGTTCCGTCTCGCTTCTTTTCTGGGAGCTTCCTGGTGTCAGGAGGCAGACCTTCTCTTCTGAGCCTTGTGTTGTAGTTTCTCCTTCCCTGTGGGGCCTATGGTGGCCCCGAGCAGCCAGGGCCTGGGCTGGGGGAGTCTGTGTAATTCAGAGGTGAGTCCCACTTGTTGAGCTAAAGCCACAGACACCAGTATCAGTGTAATGAGTAGAAAGGTGATTGGAAAATTGATGTGTCTTGGGTTCTCAGGATTCTGCCTTGGTTCTGAATACAGGCAAGAGAGAGAACAAGGAGTTATTTACAGACTGCAC
>NW_023226952.1:0-782 GCF_002007445.2 Ailuropoda melanoleuca
AAAAAAAAGAGTGAAATCTTGCCATTTGCAACAACATGGATGGAGCATAATGCTAAGTGAAAGAAGCCAGTCAGGGGCAGACAAATACCTTATGATTTCTCTCATATGTGGAATATAAGAAAGAATACGAATGAGCAAAGGGGAAAAGAGAGAGAGAGAGACAAAGCAAGAAATAGACTCTTAATTATAGAAAACAAACTGATGGTTAGAAGAGGGGAGGGGGTTGGGGGGATGGGTGAAATAGGTGATGGGTATTAAGGAGGGCACTTGTGATGAGCACTGGGTATTATATGGAAGTGTTGAATCACTATATTGCATACCTGAAACTAATATAACACTGTATGTTAACTAATTGGAATTAAAATAAAAACTTTTAGGGACGCATGGGTGGCTTAGTAGGTTAAGCGTCTGCCTTTGGCTCAGGTTATGATCCCAGGGTCCTGGAATCAACTCCCACATCTGGCTTCCCTCTCCCTCTGCCTGCCACTCCCCCTACTTGTGCACTCTCTCCCTGTCTCTCTGTGTCAAATAATTTTTTTAAAATCTTTATTTTTTTATAATAATTTTTTATTACGTTATGTTAGTCACCATACAGTAGATCCTTAGTTTTTGATGTAATGTTCCATGATTCATTGTTTGCATATAACACCCAGTGCACCAAGCAATACGTGCCCTCCTTAATACCCATCACCAGCCTATCCCAGTCCCCCACCCCTCTGAAGCCCTCAGTTTGTTTCCCAGAGTCCATAGTCTTTCATGGTTCATTCCCCCTTCTGTTTACC
>NW_023226953.1:0-782 GCF_002007445.2 Ailuropoda melanoleuca
TTCTTCTTTTTTTAAGATTTTATTTTTTAAGTAATCTCCACACCCAACATGGGGCTCGAACTTCCAACCCCGAAATCAAGAGTCATGTGCTTCACCAACCAAGCCGGTCAGGCACCCCCCTCCCCACCCAAATTTTTCTTATATCTCAAATCCATCCCCTCCTCCCTATGTCCTCTGTCAATCATCTCTTACTAGGCCATCAAAATACTATGCTTACTTTTTTTTCTGCTTTTAAGTCTACCCTCTCCTTATTCAATCATCACACAGGGACTTAATGGCATATAAATGTGGCCATGTCATTCCCTTGCTCAAAATTCCTTAATGGTTTGCTACCGAGTAAAGGCTCAATGCCCAACTCCTTAGCAGAACACAAAATACCCTACCTTCGTCCCGTTATGCTTATCTTCGAATATCCAGAGACCAAAGTCATGTGTAGTTCTCTGAAAACAGTGATCTTGGATACTTCCACATATTGTTATATCCTCTTTCTTTTTCCTAGGACATTGAGTTGTCAAAGTACCTACTGAGTAAAATCCTAATCCTTCTTCAAGTTTCAACTCAAGCATCAGCTGCTCTGAGAAACCTACCCTGATCTTTCCCCCAGATATCATTCCGTCTCTTTCGTCATTTTTAAATCAGGTCTCCCTCATAGCGGTGATCAAGTTTTGCTAGTAGTTTTGTCTGTCCAGCTCTACTCCCATTAGACCTTGAGCTCCATGAAGCCAAGAACCATATTTATTCTTTGTATCCCCATCCCCTGACACAGGACCTAATAATATTAG
>NW_023226954.1:0-782 GCF_002007445.2 Ailuropoda melanoleuca
CCAACATATAGTACATCATTAGTTTCAGATGTACAGTTCAGTGATTCATCAGTTGTATGTAACACCCAGTGTTCATCACATCATGTGCCCTCCTTAATGCCGTCACCCATTTACCCTTCCACCCCCCTCCCCACCATCAACCCTCAGTTTATTTCCCATAGTTAAGAGTCTCTCATGGTTTGTCTCCCTGTCTGATTTCTTCCCAGTTTTCCCTCCCTTCCCCTGTGGTCCTCTGCGCTGTTCCTTATATCCCACATAGGAGTGAAACCATATGATAATTGCCTTTCTCGGATTGACGTCTTTCGCTCAGCATAATACCCAGCAGTTCCACCCACGTTGATGTAAATGGCAAGTTTTCAAAAATATGAAACACTTCACGAATTTGTGTGTCATCCTTGGGCAGGGCCGAGCTAATCCTCTCAGAATCGTTCCAATTTTAGTATATGTGCTGTTGAAGCGAGCACGATACACAGTTTTCACAATCAAATTTTTTAAATATATTTTTTGCACAATTTCTGTTTCGTTCTTTAGTTTACTATAAAAGCTTCCCAATACTGCTATATTCCTCTTCTTAGACTTTGCTCCCAGATGATCTCAAGGTAAAGAAAGGGATGGATGGAGCGCTGTATGTGTCCCCATTGAGGTCTCCCATTCCCCCATCTATCTCACACACGATCTCATAGATCTCTCTTAGGTTTGGATTCTGTAATAATAAGCCTCCCTTCTGTTGGGTCAAGCGAGTTTCTGGGTTATTTGTTTTTTGGTGTTTATTTGTTGTGACA
>NW_023226955.1:0-782 GCF_002007445.2 Ailuropoda melanoleuca
TTTATCAATAAATATTATGTATCCCTCTTCAACTTTTCTTATTTTAATTTTTAATTCTGAAACATGTCAAACCGGTAGACAAGTAAGAGAATAACAGAACAAACACCATTATACTTACCACACAGATTCAACAACAGTTAATGTCTTCATACTTGCTTGAGGTCATTTTAAAATAAATAAAATGTTACAGATAAAATTAAATGCTTATTCCAACGCTATTCTCCCTTCTCCCATGCTAAAAGGTTAATTCTTTCTTTGTAGTTAATCTGTCTTTTCTCTCTGGTTGCTTTTAGGATTTCCTTATTGTCTTTGATGTTCTGAAATCTGTGGATTTATATCTTTTATCAAATCAGAACAATTATCAACAAATAGTTCTTAAATGTAATATCATCTCCGTTTTGTTTTCTCTCCTTCTGGAACTCCTATTTCAACCTATCTTGTATCTCATAGCCTCCATTTTTCTCACTTCTGTCTTGTACTTTATCTTTCTGTGCAGCAGTGGGGTAGTTTCCTTATGTCAGCTCTCCAGTTCAATAATTCCCTCTCAAATTGTCTAATCTTTATGTTGATTGAATTTTTAATTTCAAGGATTTTTTTCATTTCTAAAGATATATATTTATTTTTACTACTTTTTTTTATTATTATACTATGTTAGTCACCATACGGTACATCATTAGTTTTTGATGTAGTGTTCCATGATTCATTGTAGTGTATAACACCCAGTGTTCCATGCAATATGTGCCCTCCTTAATACCCATCACTGGGCTAGCCCATCCCCCCAC
>NW_023226957.1:0-782 GCF_002007445.2 Ailuropoda melanoleuca
GAACTCTTCCCTTTACTTACGTGTAAGCTGAGGTTCAGGGATTGCACAAGCGGTGTGGTAGGTGGCTTATCAGTGGCAGAGCCGACCTTGAAGCTTAGGCCTTCAGGTTCACCTTCCAGAGCGCTCTCCCATCTTGTGCAATGTTAACTTTTCCTACCACTTGGCTCCTCTGGGACAGGAATTTTCCATCTGGGACCAATGTCTGGGCTGACTGTCCTCCTCTGTGCTCCTGCAGTTCCCTAAGTTTCCTCTCTTCAACAGCCTTCTCTACCCAGGTTGTCCTGCTGACTTTTCTGCATCCCTTGCTCAACAAGAGACCTTTGAGAGCAGAGACTGTTCACGTTCTGTATCCCAGGATCCAGCCTGGAGCCTGGATCACAGAAACAGGTGAGTGAAGTCCCCCATCACCCAGGCGAGCAGTACAGCATGCTATACCTGTCACCAGGGCCACTGTCTTCCCGTTCCGTGCTGTGGACCCCGTATGCTTCAAGGGTTCTGGAGAGAGCAAGACATGGTCCCTATCATGTGGAGCTCCAGTCAGAGGGGAGGCCCAGCCAGGTCAATCATGCATCACAATACCCTGTGGGGAGTCCCACACAAGGGCAACCTAAGGGCAAAGAGAGGGCACTGAGGTGAGGCTGAGAAGCTCAAGGTAGTTTCTGAGATTTGAAGGTGAACTCAGGCGAACCCTGGGCATCTGGCAGCAGAAACAGGCGTGAACAAGCAGGTGCATTTAGGGCATGCCTGGGGTACAGAACGCATCTGCGTTGTGGGTGGCAAAG
>NW_023226958.1:0-803 GCF_002007445.2 Ailuropoda melanoleuca
ACCTCTGTGAGCCCCAGGAGACCTCCGACCCCTCCCCTCACCTCTGTGAGCCCCAGGAGACCTCTGACCCCTCCTCTCACATCTGTGAGCCCCAGGAGACCTCCGCCCCCCCCACATCTGTGAGCCCCAGGAGACCTCCGACCCCTCCCCTCACCTCTGTGAGCCCCAGGAGACCTCCGCCCCCCCCTCCCCTCACCTCTGTGAGACCCAGAGCTCACAGGGGCCATGCTCTGCCCCAGGCCGGACGCAGGAAGCAAGTCCCCAGGCTGTGAAGACATTCCGGGACTTCCACCCCACCGTGGGGCTCCCGGATGACATGATGGTCATGCTGCCCCCGTCAGGTACACGGGCCCCTTGCCAGCTCCCGGGAGTGAGCCAGCCACGGTGGTGTCCGTTGTGGGGGGGGTTGGCAGGCCCTCCAGCCGCTGCTGCCCACAGCCCCCTTCTTCCCCCCACGCACACTAAGGAAGAGGTTTAGGCAGCCAGGAAGGGAAAGTCTTTCGGTGGGTGGGCTGTGTGGGGCCCAAGGCACCCCTGGGTCGGGCTGCAGGAAGGCGTGGGCAGTCCCGGCCCGCTCAGCCTCTCGCGGACTGCCTTCCTTCCCGCAGATGCGTGCTCTTCTGGGGGCAAGGAGGCTCCCTGATGCCTCTGGAGACCCACCTCGGCCTTCCCAGATAGGAGGGAGGCAGGGTGACTGCCCTGCCCTGTTCTCCGGGGCCTGTGTGGGCAGGTCCTGGCCGCCTCTCTGTCTGCTGGGCACCCTGCCTCCCACTCCCCACACCCCCCACCCCGCTGCCTGGCCA
>NW_023226959.1:0-6428 GCF_002007445.2 Ailuropoda melanoleuca
GGGCTGCCAGACTGGGTAACCGAAACCTTTACCTCGCTCCCCAAATAGGGCATCTTTGCCCTTCCTGCCCAGAGACCGCGTATCAGGAACTTCAGTCCGACCCCTTCTCCCCTTTCCTGGGGGAGCGCTCCATGCATTATCTATGCTTTTCCTTCCCCACCACGGTTTGTTGGGTCTGCTGGAGGAAGATCGTTCGACTTTAAATACGACACCAGACCCGGAGGAAGAAACGGCACACCACGCAACCAGACCGTCTGCTAGTTATCAACCCAAAATCCATTTTGCCCTCTTCTTTCCTAGCATAAAGCTTTCGCTAATGGGGCGGCGAGGGGCCCAGCTTCCAGTGCAGGCAGAAGCACCAAAATCACGCCAGCACGAGTCATTGCAAGGCGTCCAGGCAGGTTCTTCTAAAGGGTTAACGCAGCAAGGAATCACAGTCTTCGCTTCCCTCTTCCAGTTCCTTCTTCCTGAGCGGGATAGAGATGTCCCTGGCGAACCTGAGAATCAAGTCAGTGCACCGGGAGCAGATGTAGTCATGGGACCGCCATGCTCGTCCTGGATGCAGGCGCCCCAGCTCTCATCCACGCAAGGTGCAAATCAGCAGGCGTTCTCTTGTTTTAGGCACTTGCACGGGTTTTCTGTCGCGAGCAGCCGAAGCTAACGTACGCTGGATCCGTCCTTCCCCACTCGTTCAGACGCCACCTTTATCAGAGACTAAATTCCCATGTGTCACCTTTCTCTGGACTCTCTGCTCTGGTGCACTGGTTTCTTCCTCTTTTTCCACCATCAACACCAGGCTGATTTATTATCAGTGCCAGATACTGTGTTTTAATATCTTATAGGATGAGAGATTGGACATCACGGATTCCCTTTTACAAATGTGTCTTGGCCATTCTTGCCCATTAGCTCCTTCACATGAATTTTAGAATTTGCTTAGAAAGTTCCATGATGGACATTGTTGGAAACTGTATTGGAATTATAGATAATTGAGAGGATATTGGCTTCTTTACAACCGAACTCTCCTGCCTGTGGAGACGGCGGCAGCTCTCCGTTGATTTAGATTGTCTTTGGTGAAACCACAATTACCTTCATCAAGGTCTTTCACATTTTTTAGGGTTTTCTCCTATTTCTGTTTTGTTGTTGTTGTTGTTGTATATTGTTTTTCCTGGGATTTTTATTACATTCTCTAATGTATTGTTGAAAACATATGCAAAATCTATTGATTTCTCCGCATTGATCTCATATTCCATCCCCTTCCAAACTCTCTTACTCATTTTTTCCAGCTTGCTGGTTTCTTCTCTTCAATATGGAGGTAAATAATCCTAGGGTTTTGTCTCTTCCTCTCCGGCATCTGTGCCTTTTACTTCTTTCCTTTGTCTCATTACACAGAGTGGAGGTGGTTTTGGCTCCGTCACCTGGCGAGCTTTGCGGGACATTCACATCCGGGCCCCACCCCCAGAGACCGTGGGGCAGGTGCAGGGGGGAGCGGGGGGCCGCTAGCACCTTGGGACTGCCATGCGATGCGGAAGGCCAGCGGACGCGACCAGGGGCAGCCCTGAGCGGCAGCATGCTTGTCCCCTCCCTGACTTACTAGGTAACCCAGAAACACCGAGTGTTGTGATCTGCAGGTCCCTCGTAAATACCCTTATCAAATAGAAGCAAGTATTCCTCCACATCTCCTTTGAGGAGACTTCCTTTTTAAAAACAGTAAGTGGAGTTTTCTTTTGTGTTTGTGCTTTTTTTCTAGCTTCTTGGGCTGAAATGTACATTTGATTTTAAGCCCCTTTATTCTTATAAAAGTATTTACAGCTATAAATTTCCCTCAGAATACCAGGTTGTCTGTGACCGGCAACTTTTGCTCTACGCTTATTTTTTTTTAAATTGATCTAGAGAGAGATTTCTTTTTTTTTTTTTAAGATTTTATTTATTCATTCGACAGAGATAGAGACAGCCAGCGAGAGAGGGAACACAAGCAGGGGGAGTGGGAGAGGAAGAAGCAGGCTCCTAGCAGAGGAGCCTGATGTGGGGCTCGATCCCATAACGCCGGGATCACGCCCTGAGCCGAAGGCAGACGCTTAACCGCGGTGCCACCCAGGCGCCCCGAGAGATTTCTTTTTTAACCCGAGAGGACTACAAAGTGTGCATGTGAATTTCTAAAACTTTCATGAATGTAAGATTCTTTGATTATCTTTTTATTGTAAATACCTCTCTCTGTTGCATTTTGCAGGTATGTATCCAGACGTTGACCTGACTTGGGTTGATTTTTAATCTGAAACATAATTACAAGTAATATGATTGAAAACAAAACTATCTTCTCTGGGAGGCACAAAACTAACAGAATCAGACTTTTTTATTTTTCTATTCAAATTCTCTATTTTCTCCATTATTTTTTATCTCTTGGCTGTGTCAGTAAATGAGTCAAGTATGAGACTCTGCCAATCTTTCCTTGCATTTCTGTTTGGGTTTTATACATGATTGAGACTTTGTACACTTCTCCTTGTGTTTCTAACTCAGTTTGATTTAATATTTCAGATCTATGGTGCTGGCACGAAAGGGCCCATAATTGTGATCATTCGCAGACAGATTGTTCCTTTTATCTATAAGCAGTATTGCAATTTGCCCTTTATAAGGCTTTTCACATTAAATTCTGTTCTGCTTGATATTAATACCACTATTCCAGCTTTATTTGCTAACATTTGCTTTTATCTTTCATCTCTTTATTTCCAATATTCCTTTGTCATTTTGTCTCAAGGATTTCTCATGTAAGCAACTTATATCTGGATTTGAGGTTTCTTACTCATTCTGCGAGTAGCTTTTTATAAATCAATTGAACACATGGTTGTGGTAACTTGGATTCAAACTCCTGTCAAACATTTCATGTTCTCCACACTTTCTTGTTGTTCTTATTTTTCCCTTTCTAGCGTGAGTTGAATTGATAAAAATCTGCTTTGTTTCATTTTTCTTCTAAGTTTGGAATTCACATATTTATGTATTCTCCCGCTGGTTATTCTTAACTTTCCATCACACCTACCCACACTTACATTTTTCTGTAATAATAATAATAGTAATAATAATGGAGGTGAGAGGAAAGTCTGGGAGGTCATGGATTTGTTTACGGTGGCGATGGCCAAGCAGGTGTGTTTACCCAAATTCACGGAGTTGCATACCTTAAATAGGTACTGCTTTTTACATGTCAATCACACTCAATTTGCAGTTTTTAACAAACTTACAGTTTTCTAGTGCTATCCTTAGCATTATGTGAAAGAAGAAAAAAACAGGGAAACTTATACTTGACATTGGTCTTGGCACTGATTTCTTTTTTTTTTTTTTTTAAGATTTTTTTATTTATTTGACAGAGAGAGAGACAGCCAGCGAGAGAGGGAACACAAGCAGGGGGAGTGGGAGAGGAAGAAGCAGGCTCATAGCGGAGGAGCCCGATGTGGGACTCCATCCTGGAACGCCGCCGGGATCACGCCCTGAGCCGAAGGCAGACGCTTAACCGCTGTGCCACCCAGGCACCCCGTTGGCACTGATTTCTTGAATAAAACACCAAAGCAAAGGCAACAAAAGCTAAAATAAACAAGGGGAATACATGAAACTCCACAGCTTATGCAAGAAAGCCATCTAGACACTGAAGAAGCAGCCTACGGATGGGAGAAAGCGTTGGCAAACCATGTGTCAGAGAAGGGGTTAATACACAAAATATAGAGAGATCTCATGCAACTCACTAACAGAAAAGAGCAAGTAATCCAGTTTAAAGGTGGGCAAAGGGTCTCAGCAGACATTCTTCCACAGCGGACATACAAAGGGCCGCAGGTATACGAAAATGGGTTCAACATCCCTCATCATTGGGGAAATCACGACATCGAAGCCACAGCGAGATGTCATCTCACACCTGCTGGGAAGGCTATCACCAAGAAGACAAGCAAGAATGACCGTCGGTGAGGGTATGGAGCTAACAGAACCCTTGAACACCCCTGGCGGGAAAGCCACCTGGCACAGCCACTGTGGAAAACAGTATGGCGGTTCCTCCAAAATTTCAAAATAGAGCTCCTACCTGACCCAGCGACTCCTGGGCATAGACCCGAAGGACATGAATACAGTATCTCAAAGAGATGTCTGCACTCCCATATTCCATGCAGCGTTGCTCACAACGGTCAAGTTACGGAAACAACCTGCAGGTTCTTTGACAGATGAGTGGATAAAGGAAGTGTCACACACACACACACACACACACACACGAATATAAAAAAAAAAAAGAAATCCTGCCTTTTGTGACAAGATGGATGGAACGTGAAAACATTATGCTAAGTGAAATAAGCCAGACAGAAAGATCCCTCATAGTATCACTTACGTATGGAATTAAAAAAAAAAAAAAAGCTGATTTCATGAAAACAGAGAATAGAGTGGTGGTTGCAGAGACTGGGGGTTGGGGGAAATGGGGAGATGTTGGCCAAAGAGTAAGCACAGAGTACCCAGAGTACAGCATGGTGACCACTTGAAAACATGGTATCATATACTTGCAAGTTACTAAGAGTCCATCTCGAGCATTGCCAACACCCACACACTGGACTGAACTTCGGGAGGGGACGCACGTGTCCTCATCTTGCTCTTGGGATCACCCCACAGGGTCTGTGTTTATCAAACTATCACCGCTTCGTGCCGCTCTCAGCCCATCGATAACCAATGTTGTGGTTGGATGACTGCGAGACGCCCTTCAGCCACAGCCGTCAGGAAACTTGGAGAAAATAAGAATTTATTACTTATGCAAGACCTGGAAATTACACAGCACAGCAAGGCCATGGGTGGAGAAAGAGAGCATGCACAGCCCGGGGTTTTATTGGGGTCGAGGGTGGGAGCCCAGGGTTTTGTGGGCTCACCCTATTGGTGACTTTAAAACCTAAGAGTAGTAATTTGAAGCGTGGGGAGAGAAAACACAAGTGGTCCAAATGGTCACTTATCAAAATCATTCAAGGTCTCCAAATCAAAGGGGCCTGGCGGGAAGAGGTTCATCATGTGGCCGCAGGGCTGACGCGCATTTGTATTTTTTTCTTAAGATGTATTTATTTATTTGAAAGAGAGAAAGTGAGCAGGGGTGGGACAGAAGGAAAGGAAGAGAGAGAATCTCCAAACTCCTTGCTCAGCACAGAGCCCGATGCGGGGCTCCATCTCATGACCCTGAGATCACAACCTGAGCCAAAATCAAGAGTCAGACGCTCAACCGACTGAGCCCCACAGGTGCCCCCGGCACACGTGTATTGACAGAGCCGGTTTGGAAGCGGACACCTGACAATCGAAAATTAAGTCAGGTGCTTGCATTGCAAAAAGGAAAAAAACAACCTGTCAACTTTACACTAGGACCACATTGCGTGCTTTAAATATATACAATTATATTTGTCAATTATTCCGTAATACAGCTGGGGGGAAATACCATTTTTGCGAGGTTTAAGTGTGCTGGGAGTTAAGTACATTCAGGGTCGTGCAGCCATCCCCCCACCATCCACCTCCAGAGTTACTCCATCTTCACGAATTGAAAGCCCGTCCCCGTGAAACACTGGCTCCCCACGTCCTCCTGGCCCCCAGCCCCCGACCGCCACCATCAACTCTCTGTCTCTGAGAATTTGGCCTCATCGAAGTGGAATCACACAGTACTTGTCCGCTGGTGACTGGGTCAGTTCACTCGGCATTGTGTCCTCCAGGCTCTTCCATGCTGTAGCAGGTGTCAGAATTCCCTTCCTTCTAAGGCATGTGCATGGACTTAGCCCATTGTGCATGTCCATTCATCCATCAGGTGACACTCGATCTGCTTCCACCCTCCGGCCATCGTGAACAGAGCTGCCGTGAACAAGGGTGTCGACACAAGGGTTGCCTGGACCGTTGCAGTATCTCCTCGCCTCTTAAGACTACTCATTAAAGTTAGCATTCAGAGTCTTGCTCTGCTTGCTTTCTTAACCTCTGTTTTCAGACGAAAGTTCATCCGTTGTGTTTGGTGCCTCTTGGTGGGGCTGGCTTCCCCCACACATTGTTGGTTTCTGGTTTCTGGTTGTGTGTTCATCTTTCTTTGTGAACCTTCCCTGCGTGCCAGGCTGGAGATGGGGTATCAACGTAAAGAGCCCACATGGAGGAAGGAGCTGGCAGGTTCCCCAGCCTCCCTCATGATGATGGTGAGATCTGGTGGGGGGAGGACACTAACGTATCTGGACACGGGGGCTGTCTGGTTTTTCTGGGGTGTTGTCAGCCACCCCAGCCCCTGCCCCGCCTCTCTGACCCAAGAGCCACTGCTGCCCTTGAAACAAGACACAGGAGGTATCACTGTCACCGGACACAAGGACCGCATCCCCATCAACCGCCCGTCAGGTACCTGGGGGTGCTCCCTCCCTGGGTCACGGTCTCCAGTCTTGCCACATCGGGGACCCACCCCACCCTCC
>NW_023226960.1:0-782 GCF_002007445.2 Ailuropoda melanoleuca
GTGGGCCCTATGCTGTCACTGATGGACGCACTTGGGAAGCCAGGGCGGGGCCGGACCGGGGTAGCTGGGCTTGCTGGCGCGTGGGGTCCTTGAGGCCCGGAAGGCGGGCGACGGGCGGTACCCGGCCTCATGGCCTCCTCTCCGCCGCCGCCCACAGCTCCATGGTGATCCGGGACCTGACCCTGCGCAGCGCTGCCAGCTTTGGTTCTTTCCACCTCATCCGGCTGCTCTACGACGAGTACATGTACTACCTGATCGAGCACCGCGTGGCCCAGGCCAAGGGCGAGACCCCAATCGCCGTCATGGGCGAGGTGCGCGCGGCGGGGCTCTGAGGGCGCGGGCGGGGCGCCCCTCGGCGGGACCCTCACCCCTTGTCTTGCCTCCTTGCAGTTCGCCAACCTGACCACCTCGCTGAACCCCCTTGACCCAGACAAAGGTAGGCGGGGCGTGTCCCTATCGGGGCCGGAGTCCAAGGAGCCGCGGGCGGGGGCGGGGGTGCGGGGAGGAGATGGAGGAGAAGCCAGAGGTGCTCTGGGGGGCGCAGCCGCCCAACGCTGAGTCGGGGCTGCTCTGTGTGCCCCAGACGAGGAGGAGGAAGAGGAGGAGGAGAGCGAGGACGAGCTGCCGCAGGACATATCGCTGGCGGCCGGCGGCGAGTCGCCCGCGCTGGGGCCTGACGCCCTGGAGCCGCCGGCCAAGTTGGCACGCACAGACGCGCGTGGCCTCTTCGTGCAGGCGCTGCCCTCCAGCTAAGCCCGCAGCCTTCCCCGCCCCGCCCTCCC
>NW_023226961.1:0-782 GCF_002007445.2 Ailuropoda melanoleuca
GTATACGTTTCACTTAAGTCTGCGACCAACTTAATGAGATAAGTACTGTGATCATCATTTTACAGATTAGAAAACTAAGGCTGATAAGGTTAAGTACCTACTAACCTTGTAGATACTGGAGGTGGTATTTTAACCCAAAAGTCAAAATCCAAAATTCCATTCCGTTCCAGCATAATGCACGGGCTGATGGTTCAGTGTTAAATTGTTCCCTTTCTACCACAACAACATGTACAAGTCTTTCTCTTGTGCAGCGCATGCTGAGGCCATTTTTTCCAGGCCCCGTCTGACTGTACCGCTCCTCCTCATTTGCCGACCTTCCAATCGATGACCAGAGCAGCTCCAGCCAGTGCCCAGATCATCTCTCATTATCCCTTCTGTTCAGTCTGCTCTCCCTGTCACAGAAAGACACCTTGTCAATGAGAGTAAATCTTTTTTGTTTCTAACAATTGAGAGACCATCTAAGCAAATACTTATGTTTACTTCTGAAAATACAACCATCTATTTCCTCTGCCTCTGCATGGTAGAAGCATCACCAGACATTGCCGCATTTCCAGGACACTCCAGGACAGAAACGCAGGGGCTGTACGTGGGTGAGCTGAATAAGCCATAGAGTCGGGAGCTTGGAAGGGACCCATTAGGACTTAACCCCTGAGTACAGGGGTCAACTCCATCTCATTTATCACTGTTCCCTGATACCTAGAGCAGTACCAGGCCTGTAGGTCAGGCTCACGTGTTATTCACTGAATCAGTGTACTAGCACCTTTTAAAAAAAAAAAAAAAAA
>NW_023226962.1:0-782 GCF_002007445.2 Ailuropoda melanoleuca
GAACATATCCTTCCTGCCACCGGACTAGTATAAATCTTTGGTTTTTCTAGAGCTCCATTCTCTTATTTGTAGGTCTTCTTCCCAGGACTGTAAGCTTCTTGAAGGCTGCAATAGTGTCCTTAGTATCTAACACTTAGTTGGTGCTGATTAACAAAGAATAAATAGTTCTTCATTGAATTCTATTAAAAAATGGGTCCTAGCACAGTATCATGTATGTTCTAGTCATCTTATAAATTTGGTGAGTGAACAAATGAGTAAATGTATGAATAAATACCAAAGGAAGAGTAAAGATGAAGTTTTACCTGAGAACAGAGTTCAAATGACTTTTGACAGGGTTTTCACAACTCTGTTTTTATATAAAAGATCCACATAGTACCGGTATAGTAGCAGCTTTATCATTAAACATAAGACAAATAATAAATATATGCAATAACTATATGGTTATAGATAGTAACTTTATCTTTAATAAAATCTCTACAATGAATAACTTCTTAGAATTAGCAATATGTTTTATGTTAATAAAATTATCTTTTTATATGTCCACTCAATTGTGAAGAACTCTGAAGTGTTTCATAAACATTTATCTCACCTACTGTGTGCTGTTAGTTTTTGATTAGTTCCTTCCTTTCTCACATAACTTAGATTTGGTAAATTGTCCACCCCGTAATAGCTCCTGTCATTCAAGAGTCATTGATGTCATCTCCAGCTCCAGATGAGTTTAAACCAGTCAATATATTCTCTACAGTCTTTGCTATGGATTGGCCCTGGAGACCAAGCTTAAC
>NW_023226963.1:0-783 GCF_002007445.2 Ailuropoda melanoleuca
CAGGCTCCTCCACTGGGAGCCTGCTTCTTCCTCTCCCACTCCCCCTGCTTGTGTTCCCTCTCTCACTGCCTCTCTCTCTGTGTCAAATAAATAAATAAAATCTTAAAAAAAAAAAAAAGACTATTACAGTCCTGTAAAATTAATTAATTTTCTTTCTTTCTTTAAGGATTAAAAAATGGAATTAATGAATTACATGTTAGGTATTTTGCCAAAGTAAGCCACCCTAAGACCTGTATAAACCTTTGTGAAAAAGTCACATTTCACAGGCATCTGGGTGGCTTAGTCGGTTAAGCAGCTGATTCTTGGTTTCGGCTCAGGTCATGATCTCAGGGTCATGATCTCTAAGTCCTGAGATAGAGCCCCCAGTCCAGTTCTGTGCTCAGTGCAGAGTTTGCTTGACAGAGTCTCTCCTTCCCTCTCCCTTTGCCCCTCCCCCCGCTCGTGCTCTCTCTCTCCCTCCCTCTCTAAAAAATAAATAAAATCTTTTTTTAAAAAGTCACATTTCAAAAATTGCAATGAGGGGCACCTGGGTGGTTCAGTCCCTTAAACTTCTGTCTTCAGCTCAGGTCATGATCTCAGGGTCCTGGGATGAAACCCTGCATGGGCCTCCCTGCTCAGTGGGAAGCCTGCTTCTCCCTCTCTCTCTGCCTGCTACTCCCCTGCTTGTGCTCTCTCTCTGTCAGATAAGTAAATAAAATCTTTTTTTAAAAAATTACTATGAATAAAAACACGATTTTTAAAAAATTTTCTGAGAAGTCATTGTCCTAAATGATGTCAACTTCC
>NW_023226964.1:0-783 GCF_002007445.2 Ailuropoda melanoleuca
AAAAAAAAAAAACCCCTCTAAACAAAGTGAGTATAGGAGCAACATACCTCAATACAATAAAATTCATACATGACAAACCCAGAGCTAATATCACATTTAATGGTAAAAAACTAAAAGCTTCACCTCTAAGGTCAGGAACAAGACAAGGATGCCCACTCTCACCACTTTTATTAAATATAATAGTGGAAATTCTAGCTACAGCAATCTGACAAGTAAAAGGAAGGAAAATCATCCAAATTGGAAAAGAAGAAGTAAAACCGTCACCATAATTGCAGATTCCATAATATTCTGTTTGGAAAACCTTAAAATCTTCTCTAAAAAAATGATTAGAACAATGAATTCAGTAAAGTTGTAGTATTAAAAATTTACAAAAATATGGCATTTCTATACATTAATAATGAACAATTAGAAAAATTAAGAAATGATCTCATTTACAATTGGATAAAAAAAATACCTAGGAATAAATTTAATCAAGGAAGTAAAAGACCTGTATTCTGAAAACTATAAAGACACTAATGAAAGATAGTAAAGATAACAAAAATAAGTGGAAAGATAATCCATGCTCATGGTTGGAAGAATTAACACTGATAAAATGTCCATTCCTTTCAAGGCAATGTACAGATTCAATGCAATCCCTATTAAAATTCAAAGGATGTTATTTTTGCAGAACTAGAACAAATAATTTTAAAATTTGTATGGAACCATAAAAGATCCTGGATAGCCAAAGGAATCTTGAGAATGAAGAACAAAGCTGAAAGTATCATGCTCCCTGATTTCAAGCTA
>NW_023226965.1:0-783 GCF_002007445.2 Ailuropoda melanoleuca
GTCTTCACCAGAACTTGTTACAACCTGTGTTTTTAACCATAACCACCTCACTGGGTGTGCTGGTCGGTTTTTGAGAGACCCAAGACCCCTGTGTTGGGAGAGCGGGACCCAGAGTGAGGGTCTAAGCTGAACATCAGCGGGGTCCCAGACAGTTTTATGATCACAGCACTCAGGAAGGGGCTGGCTGGCTGCCCTGCTGTGCTCAGATCTAGGTGCTGGAATGCAGAGAGGTCCTGATTCCCTCTCTGCCCCTGACCATCGCGCCAGTCCTTGCCTGCAACGGGAGCCCATGGAAGGAGCAGCTGGCAGTCCTCCCCGGTCCCCAGGCCCTGCCACGTGTCCGCACACCAGCTGGGGGTTTGCTCACCAGTCTGCTGGCTCTGTTCCCTAATGTATTTCTGACAGTTACCTTGTCATTGCAATTACTGTTTGTAATTGAATTAAATGTTATAGCCATGGATGAAACAGAATTGCACAAACAAGGAGAAATGTTGTCTTTTCTGAAAACTCAGTTGAAAGACACCATCTGAGTCACACAAACAATTAGTTGTCAACGCAGGTGGGGGTGAGACAAATGGAAATACCTGGGCAGGAAGAGATTGGCAGAGTCCACGTGGTTCTGGTTGCCAACCACTTCACAAGGTCCTTGAAGCTTGCCCTTCAACCCTCAAAAGAACCCAAAGCTGGATGTTGGGGATGGTGTCTCATCAGCGTGGGTTTTACAAGGAAGGCTACTCGGAACTCCAGGGGAAGGACCCCTAATCGAAGCAGACCCTTTAAGGC
>NW_023226966.1:0-783 GCF_002007445.2 Ailuropoda melanoleuca
AGAAGGACACTACATAACAATAAAGGGGACAATCCAACAAGAAAATATAATAACTGTAAATATATATGCATCCAACATGGGAGCATCCAAATACATAAAACAGTTACTAACAAACATAAAGGAACTAATCAATAATAATACGATAATAGTAGAGGACATAAACACCCCACTTACATCAATGGGCAGATCATCCACACAGAAAATCAACAAGGAAACTGTCTTTGAATGACATGCTGGACCATATGGATTTAACAGATATATTCAGAGCATTCCATCCTAAAACAGCAGAATACACACTGTTTTCAGGTGCACATGGAACATATTCCAGAATAGATCACATATTAAGCTGCAAAACAAGCCTTAACAAATTCAAAAAGATCAAAGTCATACCATACATCCTTTCTGACCACAACACTATGAAATCACCCACAAGGAAAAATCTGGAAAGGCCATAAATATATGGAGGTTAAATAGCATGCTACTAAACAATGAATGGGTGAACCAGGAAATCAAAGAAGAAATCAAAAAGTACATGGAAACAAACAAAAATGAAAACACAATGGTCCAAAACCTTTGTGACACGGCAAAAGCCATTCTAAGAGGTAAGTTTATAGCAATACAGGTTTAACTCAGGAAGCAAGAAAAATCTCAAATAAAAAACCTAACCTTACACATACAAGAGCTAGAAAAAGAACAACAACAACAAAAAAACCCCAAACCATCAGAAGGAAGGAAATAAAGATTAGAGCAGAAATAAATGATATAGAAACTAAAAAAAAAAAA
>NW_023226967.1:0-783 GCF_002007445.2 Ailuropoda melanoleuca
GGGGGGGACAGAAAGTGAGCCTGCTTGCTCTTTGAAATTATATAGACAGAGAAAAGTTGTCCATCAAACTGATTCAAGTGACCTAATGAAGTTCTGATTGGATACCATCCTAGATTGACTTCTGTGCCCTGGGAAAGGTCAGAGAGGGTGCAGTGGTCAAAACCATCACCAATTTGAAGCAGATGCCTCCCTTTGAGCAAAACTTTTGTTTCCATTTCCAGAATGTCTGGCTGGGGAGTCAGTTTCTGCTCAGACGCATAACAGAAAGAAGGCATATCAGAAAGGAGGGGCTTACATTTAGTTTAGGTAATAAATACGTTCAAATGGTATCCTGGAAAGAGAATAAAGTGGCAGTATTAAACTATTTCAAGTCTGTTAGTTAACTGGCATCCACACCTCTTTATTACAAGAGGTCAAAAGTAGGCATCACTCAACAAATGGAGTTGCCCGTGGCTTTGGCAGATGTCTAGAACAAACTCAGTGGGGACATTATGTTCTTTTGATCCCCAATAAATGGGGACCATCTTTGTATTTAACTCTTAGTTCAAACTTTTTTTTCAACCCCTGCTCTATGTTAGATATGTCTTGGGCACTTAGAGCCTAATATGTATTGATCAGTATACAATGGAATGCAATACTAATCTTCAAAAGCATATATTCAAATAGAGAATGACAAATGAAGATATTGGTTCATACATATATAAGAAATATAAAGGCCTTTCATCCATTTGGAGTTTATTTTTGTGTATGGTGTGAGAGAGTGGTCAAGTTTCATTCTTTTGC
>NW_023226968.1:0-783 GCF_002007445.2 Ailuropoda melanoleuca
CATTCTCCTCCTTTTATCGTCTTTTCCCACAAAGGAGGGACTCTCTTTCCTCCTCCCTCCTTCTCCCTATTATCCCACTGTCCACAGAGAGGGCTAAAGCCCCCAGGTACGAACAAGGTTCTTCTTCCCCCTCCATCTCAGCTTGAAGGCACTCCCAGCTCCTCCCAGGCCTCCTCTGGTTGCCAGCCTCTCCATGGCCCATTTCCTAACCTGAGAAAGGCCAGCAGCAGAAGTGTGCCCTAACTGTGGCCACCTGATAAAGAAGGAGGTGGCTGCTGGTTAATTATCTTCAGTCCATAGAAACCCAGTCAGCTTCAGAGACCCTCCAGCATGTTTTCCTTAATGAATATCATAAAAATTGACTCTCTGGCCTTTGACTGGCTTGTCACAAATGACAATGTTTGGGGGGGTGGAGGAAGTGTGCTGCTCGCCTAGGAAAGGGGCAAACAGGCAAAGAAGTAAATAGGCTTTAACTATCAGTTTGGATGGAGATGTGGACACAGGTCAAGGCTAGGGGCACAAATCCCTTCTGAGGAATTGGCACCAAGGTGAGGACATGTCATGTTGTACAGGTGGGCAGTGGGAAGAGGCCCAGGAGTCATATAGCCTGGATTTGAATATAGTCTCTGTCAGCTACTCGCTGTGTGACCTTGGGCAAGTTCCCCAATCTCTCTCAGCCTCTATTTCTTCATCTGTAAAATGGGCTGAATGTTATCTACTTCAAAGCATGGTAATAAGAATTAAATGCACAAAAGTATGTGAAATAATGGCACGTGGGAGACA
>NW_023226969.1:0-783 GCF_002007445.2 Ailuropoda melanoleuca
CTTCTCCCTTACTGCTCACACAAAACACTTCCAGTCACCAAATACATGGATTTTTTCCCCAACACCAAGCAGTGCTTCCTGACTCCAGCTAGGTGTCCTACAATTTAACTCATGGCCGACACTATTTACCTGGTCGTAGCATCAAGGCCCCAGAACCTAAGGGCTCAGTCCTAACAGACCCTCCCCCTTTAGAGGGCAGTCACAAACCCAGTTTATCACCTGTCCTTCTAACCAACCAGCCCTAGATTAGAGGTTCCACAAAATTCTGAGAAACATTGTACTTACTAGATTGCTGGTTTGTTATGAAAGTATATAACTCAGGGATAGCCAGGTGGAAGAGATGCATAAGGCAGTGTGGGAAAGGGCATGGACTGTTCATGCCTCTCCGAGTGTACCACTCTCTCCAAACTCCATGGTTCACCAACCTGGAAGTCCTCCCAACCCTCTCCTTTTGAGTTTTTATGGAGGCTTCATTACACAGGCATGATTGATTAACTTGCTCGCCATTAGTGATTGAACTCAATTGCCAGCCCCTCTCCCCACCCTGGAGGTCAGGGGGTAGGACTGAAAGTTGCAACCTCTAATCATTTGTTGGTTCTCCTGTTATCCAGCCCCCATCTTAGGTGCCTTCTATAAATCACCTCATTAGCACAACAAAAAACACCTTTAATGCTCCCATCACAGAAATCCAAGGGTTTTGGTAGCTCTGTGCCAGAAACAGGAAGATCAAATATATACATATATATACATGTGCATATACATATATAAGCTATATATATATAT
>NW_023226970.1:0-9724 GCF_002007445.2 Ailuropoda melanoleuca
TGCGTACATAATGCTGTAATGTACATCTTTGTACATAAGTCCTTTTCTCTTTACGCATGATTATTTTCTTCAGCTAGCTTCCCAGCAGCGGAATCACTGAGTCAACAGGGGGGCACATTTTTCAGGCTCTTGATACACACCGACAAATTGTTTTCTAAACCAAAGTAATGCCGAATCACACTCCCAGTAGCGAGGCACGGGAACACCTCTCATATATCTCCTTGGCCACCGATGGACATCACCATGCTTTTAAGTCTTCTTTATTGTGATGAGAAAATGNAAAACGCGTGTTCTGGAAGGGGCTGGAGTCTCCAGCCTTTGTCTCAGGAAGGAGAAGTCAGCCCAACAACAAAAGATGCCCTGTGGTTTCTGATTTTCTGCCTGCTGGACCGCTACCTAAGACAGGCCGTGGGAGTCGTGACACAGAGGTCGGCTTCATCTGGGGACCCAGAGCCCCTGCCCTGTTGGGGACGTGGAGCCCAGGAGACGGCTGGACAGCTCCCCTGTGCACTCTACCCCTCAGTCCCGTCCCCGTGCTCTCCAGCAGTGGCAGATCCCTGTGTCACAGGAGGGGTGTGGGCATCCCCTCCCCGCCAGGCCAGTGCCCACTGTAACCAAGAGCTCGTTGGAATATCACCAGGCTGCCTAAAGCGGGGCTATTTGTTTGCACAAAGTATTTCTTAAGCGAGCCTCGTGTTTACAAGCAATAACAGACGTGGGCTATCACCCTGATCAGAACTACTCTTTACATTTTCCCCCCTGAACTTAAAGGGAACATTTATACCAGAAAATTGGGTTTGGGGGGGAGGAGAAAAATATGTGTAAAAACAATAAATACAAACATCTACTTTTATACTTCATTTTCACAAAAGCTCTGTCTACGAGGTGGGTAGTAGCCCCCTTGCACAGGGAGAAAACAGGGCCAGCACACTGCCCCGTAGGAACTGTAGTCACTCGGGTTAGCTAGGAGCCCAAGTAGCAAGCCACAGAAACGGGGTTCAAACCCAGACAGTCTGACGCCAGAACTCTCGCTCTCCCCATCTGAAAACTATCATTCGAAGATAGTTATGACCCTTTGGCATCTTCCCTTCCGATATCCCGCGGGCAGAGTATTTCTTTCTCAAACTTGGGGCAAGACGCTATACAAGTCAGGATCCTGCCTTCGTTAGCTAATATTTTCTCATAGCACTAAATAGTTTTCCTCCTGGAGCATTATTTCCCATGGCCTGATTGCATTCTGTTGTGTGGATGCATACTTAACCTTATTTCAGGCTGTGAAATAATTTTGGGAATCTAAGTGTTTAGTTGCGCCTTTGAATTTGACTATAATGTAAAATAATTTAAAGGAGAAATGTTCTTGAATGGTATGTTTTTGACAATTTTATATCGGTGTAGGGAAAATGCAATTAAATGTAAACAACCTTAGGCTCCTGTTACATACTTAATAAATTAATTTTAAAAAATAAGTTATTTTAGAATCAAATGTTTCCAGAGCTACAGGGGGAAAAAAAACCCATAGTAAATCCTTACAGAGAGACAGAAATTCCCCTCTGTATTCTCATATATGCCATTTTTAAAAATTTATTTTAGAGAGAGAGCGAACATGTGAGCAGGGGGAGGGGCAGAGGAAGAGAGAGTCCTAAGCAGACTCTGTGCTGAGCATGGAGCCCAATGCAGGGCTCGATCTCATGATGCTAAAATCATGACCTGAGCCGAAATCAAGAGTCACTTGCTTAACCAGCTGAGCCACCCAGGTGCCCCTCATATATGCCTTTTGTGGCAAGATGGGGTTAATGGGTATTTACTCTAGACCTCAGCATTACATTTTTACTTTTGTATACGTGTAAGCACAGACTAAGCCCCTAAGTGCCTAGGCTTGGAGGAGGCACACGTTTTGAAAATGAGGAATAGATTCCTATAGACCCCGGGAGAGACCCAGTTCCTCAACCTTAACCCCTAATCTATTATAGAAGGAACTAATCTAATAAGTTACCAATTACTAAAGCTTTGCCAGTGTGTGCTTGTGTCTGGTCCACTGGCCCCAAGTTACAAGAACAGCCGTAGCCCCAACTCTGCCCCTGCCTGCTACCATCACCCATCACCTCGGACAAGAGAGTTCATGTCTTTTATCCTTGGTCAACTCATCCCTGAACTGGGAGTCTTAGATGAAACTCTTGCTAAGGGCTAAGTATTTATACTCACAGATCCCTCTGTCCGTGATCTCAGCCAATGTCGCTTGTCTTCCAAACCCCCCTTCAACTGTGGTTGGGAAACCATCTTGACCCTCTGTCTCGGTCTCCCCGTTCACAGGCCTTGTGCAATGGTCGTTCCAGACTTTGAGCTGATCTGCGAGATCATGCTGGTGGCAGAAGGATTCATTGAAGCACGGTCATTAGCCAGAAAGTTCATCACCCTTTACCAGTTGTGCAAAGAGCTGCTCTCTAAACAGGTACACTGCCTAGCTTGGCGAGTCCCAGTGTGATTGCCAGCTCCAGACGGGGTCTGGGCCAGTGTAGTAGGGAAACATTAGAGCCTTCTCCCAGAGAGTCCGTGTGCCCATAGAAGAGTGAAAGCTCCCACCACTTCTTCAATAAGGATTCGTGTTCATTTTCTTAGCCTAGCATTAGTGAAAAACCTTATTTGGCCCCCAAACTTCTTTTTTTTTTCATTGACTACTTAGCAACACCTCGTAGATCCAGTGTCCTGTGAGAAACACCTCAGTGGCCAACAAAATTCCCTTGGAGGAAATGGTCTCGACCGAAGGGATGGGGAGAGGGTTGGGAAGATAGTTAGGCGTTAAGGAGTCCCATAGACATCATTGCTACTTGTCCTTACGGTGACTTCTGCCTGGGGCAGGTCCCCACACAGGACCAAGAGCCTCCAAGGTTCATGCCTTGGGTGGAGAATTTCTTGGTGGCAGGGGCAGCCAGTCAGGCTTCCTTGGGCTGTTCCTGTTGAGTTTCTCCTCCCTTCAGGCCTCTCTTACTAGAACCATCTTTGCTGCCACAGCACGGGCGCACGCAGCCCCGTGAAATCTGCCCCAGGTGGATTTCTTTTAAAACCCCTTCTGTTTCTCCATTCTCCCTGGGCCCCAGCTCACCACATCATCTGCCGGGTCCCCACCACCTTGCAGGCCAGCCGCAGACATCCACAAAGCCACCCCGAGCCTCTCTTTTGAGCTCTAAACCTGTATACTCAGCGGTCCATACCACAGCTCCCCCCGAGTGTGAGAGAAGCTTCTCTCGTTTGGCATCTGAAGCCGATCTTCCTGCTGGTCCCCACCCCAGCCTTCTTCTCCCGCATTCCGTGCTTCAGAGCGCAAAACCCGCACTTACTCACTGGCCAATTCTGGAACCCTGGGAGTCATCCTTGGCATTTTCTTTTCCTCAGCCTCCATCTAATCGTGGATGAACTGATGTTCGTTCCACCCTCTGGATCTCTCTCAAATCCTTCTCATTTTCTTCCTTCAGCTTTATATCTCAGCACCCCTGCCTCTTGATTTAAACTCTTGCAGTTGCCTTTCTGCTTGTTGCTACTGGAATTTGTCCTCACTGCGGTTCTCAGAGCATTTGAAGGCCTCCCTAGTGTAGAGCATGTGAGCTCAGCCTAGGCCATCTCTAAGAGCTAACATGGCTTCCTCCTGGATACCCTTCCGCTGTCTGAACATGCAAGGAGTAGCCAGACAGGTTGGGAAGTGGTTCTGTGTGCTTTCCCTGGCCCCCAACCCCCTGTATGCTCTGGGTCTGCTTTGTTATCACAGCTGGAAAAGCAACTAATGTTAGACCAGGAGCTGGGATCTGTGACCACCATGATCTTCCGTGTCATCGGTTCTTTCCTAAGCCTCCGCCTTGGCCTCAGAAGTGACCTGCCTATAATTTTATAGACACCAGCATGGGCATAGGGCTTTCTGCATCCCAGCACGCCTGCCTGACCTATGCTACCTTCCCTCAGGATCACTACGACTGGGGCCTGCGGGCCATCAAGTCTGTGCTGGTGGTGGCTGGATCCCTGAAGCGAGGGGACCCTGACCGCCCTGAGGACCAAGTCCTGATGCGCTCCTTGCGAGATTTCAACATCCCCAAGATCGTGACCGATGACATACCAGTGTTCATGGGCCTGATCGGGGACCTCTTCCCTGCCCTGGATGTCCCCCGGAGGAGAGATCTCAACTTCGAAGCGTTGGTTCGGAAGGCAGTAATGGACCTGAAGCTCCAGGCTGAGGACAACTTTGTGCTCAAGGTACACCGGGGTTTTCCCTCCCAAGACTTTCTTTGTCTCTTCCTGCTTTTCTTGAATGATGGGTCATCCTTAATCCTTAATTTGTGCTTTAGATGCACAAATACGTATCTACCTAGGAATAATTCATTTCAGGAGCTCTTTACTGGGGTGCCCACGCTGCCGAATGTGTGGTGGGGAACGCAAAGGAAAGATGGCGCCCCGTCCATCAGAAAGCTCACTATCCCACAGAGGACTAAGTCCCAGCCCGGTCCGCTCGAGCACATGTTCTTATCCTGTGAATTACTTCAGACAGGATTAGAGAGGCCTGGTAGTGGTAGAATATGGGAGCCATGTTGGTTCTTAGGCATGTTTCTGAGCTTGTAAACATTTTGAAGCGATCAAGGGCAAGCTTTCTCACAATTAAAAAAACCCCCCTCCCCTCACCCCAAAATGTCCGCATCCCAGTCCCCAGAATCTATGTTACGTGACATGGCAACAGGAGACCAGGGTCACAGATAGAATTAAAGTTGCTAATCAGCTGACCTTGAGGTGGAGGGATGGTCCTGGGTTACCCAGGCCCCTATATAATCACAATGGTCAAAGAGGGAGGCAGGAGGGTGAGTGTCCCGGGGGCACCATAGGAAACACCTCCACCATACAGCATACATTTCGGGTGTACAATATAGTGATTCAACACTTCCATACATCACCCTGTGCTCATCACAAGTGAGCTCCTCAATCCCATCGTCTATTTCCTGTATCCGCCCACCCACCTCCCTTCTAGTGACCATGTGTGTTATCTATAGCTAAGCGTCTGTTTCTTGGTTTATTTCTCTTTTTTTCACCTTTGCTCATTTGATTTGCGTGTTACGTTCCACATATGAGTGAAATCATATGGCATTTGTCTTTCTCTGACTGACTTCGCTTAGCCTTATACCCTCTAGCTTCATCCGTGTCACTGCAAATGGCAAGATTCCGTTCTTTTTATGGCTGAGTAATATTCCATTGTGTACGCAACACCACTTCTTCTTTACGCTCATCTATCAGCGGGCATTTGGGCTGCTTCCATAATTTGGCTATTGTAAATAAACAATAAACATCGGGGTTATGCACCCTCTTGGGTAAGTGACTTGAGGACATACTAGGGAAAAATGAGGATGAAAAATAAAAACGCCACAGGTTTGAAAAATCAAGAATCGGGGGGGAAAAAAAGTCCTAGCGTTTTAGCTGTCAGCAGACCTAGAAAGCAGTGAATCCAAATTAGGGCAGGAAGTCCACAGTCTCCAACAGAAAGACCTCAAAAATGGATACATTCAAAGCAAGACTAGATCAAGAAGATGAAAGTTCTTAGGTGTTTATTAAACTTCTCTGTTATGGGGCCTGAGGCATATGTCTTTTCTTTTAACAAAGAAAAAAGGGAATGCAATTAAGAACACCAAGAGAAAAAAGTCATGATCCAAATGTTTTTTTAGGTAAACATAACCTGATATTGATCAACATATGAAGTGTAAGGAAGGAGTATCCATTTGACCTTGGGCTGATGCTGAGAACATCCTCTTTCAAGTCATGGCACTAGGCCCAGCGAGAACACAGTGTATAGCAGGCCACAAATTTCTTCTGTAGGGAAAAATCTCTACAGCCATAAGAAAGTAAGCCGCGATGGGTCTTCAACCTTTACGATCACAGAATATAAAGAAGGTCTATATACAAGACTGGAACAGAATATAAATATCAAACATAGCAATGTAAAGGTATAACGTGTCTGGCAGAAGACAGGAGAAAGAAAGAAAAAGGGAAGGATAGGGATGCTTATGTATTTACCTTGCACAAGATACTGTCGAAAGTTGATGGATTCATAATCGGCAGAGAATAGAAATAACTCACTGGTCAGTTGATAAATGGATAAACAGCGTGAGATCTCCCTACACAATGGACTTTCATTCAGCTATAAGGAGGAACGACGTGCGGATACCAGCTACGGCACAGATGAGCCTTGAAACGTTTTGAGTGAAAGAGACCATTCACAAAATACCGCATACTTTTCTAAATCTATTTATGGGACATGTCCAGAAGAGTCTAATTGAATAGAGGCATGGCCCAGGGCTGAGGTAGGACTCGGGATGGGAAGTGACCACTCATGGTGTGGTTTTTCCTTCTGGAGTTGAAGACAATGTTTTAATAGTGGTGATGATGGGACGGTTCTGTGAATAGACTCAAAACCATTGGATCAGACACTTTCAAAAGGTGAATTTTATGGTCCTTGAATTCTATCTCAATAGTGCTATTGAAATGAATGAAAAGAAGTTGATGGAACCAGAAAGTGATTTTAAGGCTTTCGGGATCAGGGCAGCAGTCAGTAGTTGGTCGTGGGGAAAAAAAATCGAGGAATATAATACAGTCTCTGTTCAGTAACCAGAGCACTGCCTCCATTTCCCTCCTCCCCTCCCTCCCCCTCCGTTTTTTAAATGCAATGCCCTCAGGCCAGTTTCATGCTGAAAATCCTCCGAGGCTTCCTGTTGTACTTAGAGTAAAATTCCAAGTACCAGTTCCTACATAGCTGACCCAAGCTTACCTCATCTTATCTTATACTCGTGCCCCAACCCCTGCCTTTCTTTGCTGTTCTTTGAGCCCTCCAAGCTTGCAGCCAGAACCTGAGGATTTTTTTTTTAAGATTTTATTTATTCATTTGAGAGAGAAAGAAAGCACGAGTGAAGGGGAGAGGCAGAAGGAGAGGGAGAAGCAGGCTCCCCGCTGAGCAGGGAACCCAACATAGGGCTCGATCCCAGGACCCTGGGATCATGACCTGAGCTGAAGGCACACGTTTAACCATCTGAGCCACACAGGCGCCCCAGAACCTGAGAATTTTGTACTCGCATTCACTCCACCTGGAATGTCTCCCATGGATCTTCAGGTTGCTGACTCCCTTTCATTCATATATTAGCTTAGATATCAGTCCCCACAGACCCTACCCAACGCTTCCCTCGTCCTTATCTGGGAAGACCCTTTGTTAAGTTCTTGAAGGACGAAAACAAGAGCCAGGATTGAGACTCCGCTTTGGGTGCTCTTGGGCTCTAAATCAGAAGAACCACAATAGAGTAGGATAGAGGAGAGAAAAAAGTTGATGCTGTGGAAAACACAGCTCAGTATCTCAGTCGGTTGTCCTGCCACGGTGGAAAGGAATCATCTCGTTCCCCAAACAGATATTCATCAGCTACCTTTATATTGAGCTTAGCAGTCATGCTCTCCTCCTGATCCCTGGGTTATACAGTTCTAGAAATTTTGTTTTTAACACCTGTATCACTTAAATTTTTTTTTAGAACAGAGAAGTTCATTTTTCTCATGTTTTAAAATGTAGAATAAATAGGATGTATGGGGGGAAATGTTTGCATTGTCCTACCACGCCATCCATATTCCAGTACCTTACCCCATCCATTCACGCTCCTCAGCCATGAAGGGTCTTATAGTGAAAAATATACTTGATCTACATTAAAGTTCAGCGTCTTAGCCCATGGCGTATAAGAGCCTTCATGATAGGGGCCATCCAGCTTTTCCAGCCACCCTTCACGTTTTCAGCAAATATCTATTCAATGCTTGCTATGTGCCAGATTCTCTGCTAGACAATGGGAATGAAAGGATAAGAAACCCGGTCCTGCCTGCCTTCACAGAGCAGATAATCTAAGAGGGAAAAGAATAGCCGTGGCAATGGTGATGAGTACTAGGATGTAGGTATGGGACACCTGCTACAGGCTAAGGCATGTGTAGGTGTGGCTGGAAGAAAGCGGGAGAAAGGATAATGTCTGGACAGAAGGCACCATATCTTAAAAGGTGTAGACTCAGGAAAGAACATTATTAAGGAACCCCAGTTGTCTACCTGGAATGGGCATGCTGGGGGAGAAGAGAGGAGAAGCTGGTTTGGGCCAGGCTGCAAAAGGGCCTCGTAAGGCAGTCTAAGGATTTGGGATGTCCTCTCCAAAGCTGTGGAGAAGCCCTGAAGGGACACAGTGATGGCAGTGACACAATCAGATTTTCGTTCCAGTAAGTGTGCTCCTGCAAGTGTGGAAAGGTAAGCCTGGAGGCAAGCCAGGACAAGAGTGATAAGACCTTCACTGCTACCATGTCCTCAAGGAACTCCTAGACTCCAGACTCATTGAACCATCTGGTCAACCACATCAGGCTCTGTCATACCACAAGCCTTCGTGCTGTTATACCTTTGCTTGCAAATCCCCCTATTCATCTTGGCAAACTCACCCCTGAAGCCCCAGTTCAAATGCCCCCTCCTCTTCGAAGTCCTCTTATTCCCTTTATCTGTACAAAATCAATTGTTTCTTCCTATCTGTCCCCATAGCACTTTATAAATAACTTGATTATAGCAATTCTTGTGCTTCCCCATTAGCCTGTAAGATCATGGAGCGGGGAGAGTCCTCTCTGAATCTCCCTCACCTGGTACACTCTCCAGCACTTGGTGACTAATAATTATGTGGCCAAATGATGAATAAGTACATTGCCCCCCTCACATCTGGAGGTGAATAACCCTTCCTCTCTTGACATCAGGTCTCCCCTCAGATAGCAGCCTGGGGCACGGAAGAGCAGTTGGGATGTCAGTAAGTGACACGTTGGTCCTTCTGGCTGAATTGTGTGTCTCCCCAGGTGGTTCAGCTGGAGGAGCTCCTGGCCGTGCGACACTCCGTGTTCGTGGTGGGCAGCGCCGGCACTGGCAAGTCTCAGGTGCTGAAATCCTTGCACAAGACCTATCAGATCATGAAACGCCGCCCCGTCTGGGCTGCCCTCAACCCCAAAGCAGTCACAAACGATGAACTCTTTGGTATCATCAATCCAGCCACCAGAGAATGGAAGGACGGTAAGAGCAGGAGACCCCTGGGACAAAATTCCTGCTCTCCTGAGCCCCGGGGGCAGGCTTGAATCTACATGCAAGGGTGAACTTAGAGGGACGAACACCGGTCTGATCTGTTTGGAGTGGGAGAAGGAGGTGAAAAGAAAGAAAGAAAGACCCCAATTTTGGGTTGGAGGGGAACCTCAGCCCTTGGGAGATTCCCTCTCTCTCCGTGCACCAGCTGCTCCTTGAGAGAGGGCATTGAAAGAGGAGAAAGCGGGGCAGATGTTCTCAACTGTGGTTCTGTGGTTGTGTAGCGCAAGTCAGAGTCCCTACATTGCCTGGCAGTGGATTTAAGACACGGGTGGGGTAGGGAAGCCCACAGCTCATTCCCAAAGGGGCCACGTGGCATGCTCTGACTTCCCACAGTGGGTACCTGTTCCTATCAGCCCCCAGGAGTGATGGGGAGACATCACTACAGACAACGGGGCTTCAGGGCCTAGCTGAAGACATCAGTCACCATTCATCTCAGACGGGTCCTAGAACCATGATCCCTTCTACAGCGATTCAGAGGGTCCCAAACCCCTGTTCACTTGATGCTAACCCTAGCATCATCTTCCAAGATTTAGGAATCATTGGTAGATTCTGGAAAGGGCACTGTCACTGGGAGAGAGC
>NW_023226971.1:0-179 GCF_002007445.2 Ailuropoda melanoleuca
AGTAAGGGTCATGAGTGAAAAAGTTCAGGATTTTCGAGGACTCAGCACCCTTCTTCTTGGTAATCAAGCAGAGCGTCGAAGAACACCTCCAGCTAACATCAGACTTTTCCCTGGGGATCCTGATTCCACATTGGTTGTATGGGCCTGCGAAGTATCCTATCAAACCTGCTGTGGCAAAG
>NW_023226971.1:262-567 GCF_002007445.2 Ailuropoda melanoleuca
TGAATAGGGAAACATGAGGGAAAGTGGTCGCGGAAGCCTGACGAGAGTGCCCCATAGTGGTCTCTGAGACACCACACAGTCCAGGGAAATATCAACGATCATCATCTCTCGTGAGTAAGGGAGCATGAATGAAAAGGTTCAGGATTTTCGAGGACTCAGCGCCCTTCCTCTTGGCAACCAAGCAGAGCGTCCAGGAAAACACCTCCAGCGATCACCAGCCTTTTCCCTGGCGATCCTGATTCCACACTGCTTGTATAGGCTTGGGAAGTATCCTATCAAACCTGCTGTGGCAATGGAACGAAAAG
>NW_023226972.1:0-783 GCF_002007445.2 Ailuropoda melanoleuca
TAAAATAGTCTTGCCATTCAACCTGTTAACTGTCACTTAATTACTATTTTTAGAATGAAAGCTCATCAGCTATGGCAATGAGAGTCTATAGTTTAGTTTCCTCAAAAAAAAAATAAGCCTTTTGGTGCAGGGAGGAGGTAATAGAATGGGGAGACTAAAGATGTTCAAAAGATGATTTGGTAGATTTTGTTGCATTCCTAGGCCACTGAATTTAAAAAATAAAACCTGAAAATATACTTTCTAGAGAAACATTAAATAAAGAGGAGAAAAGAAGTATTTAGATAATACTCCCAAGGTAATGGGGCATGAAAGATTCTGGCTGGAGGCCTAACACTGAAGGCTGAACTAACGACTTCCCTAATCATTAATGCTACATGACTACGGCATCAGGATGCAATGATCTATGGACCATTGATTAAATTTTCCCCTTGGTTGGATTGAACTGAAAATAGAGATAATACAATAGCAACTCAATGATGTTATGAAATAAATAAATGATCCTGTGCCAATGGGGAAAACAAGCATAACCTCTGAGTAGTAAGCAAACCGGGGAAACAAGCTCCCAAAATAAACAATTTCAATGTATATTTTAAGAAGGCTTTTCTGTCACCAAACCAATTATATAATCAATCACTGAGCTAAAGCTTTTTTAGAAGACTGAGACCTTGACTGTATTATAAGGCTTGATTTTCTTTCTCTTGCAAGGGAAAGGAAAACTGGAGGGCCTCAGGAAATCTGCCCTGCCTCTTCCTACTGGAGCTCAGAAAATAGTCAAAGTCTCAG
>NW_023226973.1:0-783 GCF_002007445.2 Ailuropoda melanoleuca
AATCAATCAATCAATCAATAAAATAAGAAGACTGCCAGTAAAACCCTCAGTGGCAACCCATTCGGGATCTCTCTCACTCTAGAGGGTTTTTTTCTTTCTTTTCTGTTCTTACCTTCATTTAACAAACTTTCACTTGGCTTCGCCCTTTTGTGTCTGAATCCATGAGACAGGAACCAGGTAACCCTGCAACAAAAGGAAGGAGGAAGAGAGCTGTCCCTAAGACCAAGAGCTCCTTCACCTGGTGCTGCAGAAGCAGTGACCCACGGTGTGGCTCAGAAACAGGAGGGAACAGGTGAGACCACACTGGGCCTGGGTGGTGTGTGGGTGCCTTGGGCTGTCCCAGAGACTCAGTCATTAGGCCTCCTCCTTTGCGCCCCCCCTGAGATTCATCCTGACTCTTCTTCAGAGCCAGCCTGCCCAGACACAGCCACCAGTCCCTCTTAAATACATATTTCTGATTCATTATTCTGGCGTATTTCAGGCACAGCACCGGCTTCTAAATTTAAACTACTCTCTTGGCCCACTTCCAGCCACCAGTGGGTATATTTAAGGCCTATATGCTTTGATGATTAAAGCAAAAATATGCCTTTGTAAGTAGCATTTACCAGGGGATCCTGAAGTCTTGGAAAGGGGCTTCCTAACAAAACTCACCCAAGGAGCCCCACATATTGCCTAGAGGGAAGGGCTATTTTGGCTGACGTGGACACACCACCAGCTCCCTTGCATCTCGCACTGGGCTCCGTACTAACCCCAGAAGGAGAGCCCCACCAAACAGCCTACTGC
>NW_023226974.1:0-783 GCF_002007445.2 Ailuropoda melanoleuca
AGAGAGAGAGAGAGAGAGAGAAAGTGAGCTTGCACAAGCAGGGGGAGGGGCAGAGAGAGAGAGAGGGAGAAGCAGGCTTCCAGCTGAGCCACTGAGCAGGGAGCCAACGTGGGGCTCCATCCCAGGACCGTGGGATCATCACCTGAGCCGAAGGCAGACGCTTAATGGACCGAGCCACCCAAGCATCCTGGGCAAGGATGTTCTTCTGTATAGCTCTTGTATAACTCAATGCACAGCAGTCACTGAATAGTTAACTAATTGCTTAATTATGAAACTCTGTGCAGTTACCTTTGAAGCATGAGCTAAGTTTATTTTTCTGGTGATCTACTGTAGCGTAAGTGAAGAAATTTATTATGTAAACTCAGAAAATTGGCCGTATATTCTAGACAAAAATTTTCACCACTAATTTATCTTTAGATGCGTGCTCGCTTTGGCAGCATGAGTTCACATTAGAGTATTAGTCCACTGTGTTTCCTTAACGTCTTAGCTTAGTGGCTTATTATTTACCAGTCCATTTCAGTACACTGAACATTTTCATTTATATTGATATATTAATCCTACTGACGTAAACCTCAATAGAAGTACTCAAAACAGAGAGGCATTAAAACAAATTGATCTCCGCATCCTTCTGGGATGCCCCAACACTGGTCTTAAATACAAAAACTTTCTACTATCTCTATTCTTCATTTAGTTCTTCATTAAATGTGAGGACAAGTTACTTGAAATTGAAAATAACTTTGGTTAGTAACTTGGGGGTAGAGGGGGTGGAAATATTTAAAACAA
>NW_023226975.1:0-783 GCF_002007445.2 Ailuropoda melanoleuca
ACACACACACACACACACACACACACGAGAGAGAGAGAGAGAGAGAGAGAGAGAGAGAGAGAGAGAGAGAATCCCAAGCAGGCTCCATGCCCAGCAGGGAGCCCAACGCCCTGCTTGATCTCACAACCCTGAGATCATGACCTGAGTTGAAATCAAGAGTCAGACACTTAACATGACTGCATCACCAGGTGCCCCAAGAATTCCTTTAAAAGAAGGAAAAAAATGTTTAAAAGTGTCAAGTAACTTATTTATAAAGATGGAATAATGAAAGTAGCCTCAATGTCTAACCATAAGAAAATATATAAGTAAATTATAATAGTCCCATTTGATGGACTGTTAGGGCCCATGAAACTATCGATTTGAAGACACTGTTGCAACCTAAGCCCCTTAAACACAATGCTAAGGGAAAGAGCAGGAACCGCTGTACCTGCAGCAGGTGGATCCTCCTGTGAAAATGTCTAGACGTGGATAAGGACCGCGTGGGGGAAAAGCAAGAAACGTAAATGTAATTTTGACATGAATTTGGAATGGAAGAGGAGTTTGTTTTCATTCCCAGAGGTTGTATTGGGATGTGACTACCCAACAAATGCTTTTTGAAGATGGCATGTGAGATGATTATAGTGAACGAGCAGATGCTGTCAGATACTATCTTCCTATCAAGGTCCGTGCAGAGAGCCCCGTGGGGTGGTGTGGCGGAGCCTGACCTGAGTGCTGGGCTCACTCTGCACGGCCATATGCATCTGTGAGACTCACACTGCCCCTGGGCCTCCAGAGGCAGCACGG
>NW_023226977.1:0-783 GCF_002007445.2 Ailuropoda melanoleuca
GAGCAGGGAGCCTGATGTGGGACTCAATCCCAGGACCCTGGGATCATGACCTGAGCCAAAGGCAGATGCTTTACCGACTGAGCCATCCAGATGCCCGGTACAGCTTTTCCATGTCATTCTTAATCTCAGTAAAATGGTTTAAGATATAAAAAATGAGTTTGTTGTTTTAAGCCCCTCGGTCCATAGTAATCTGTTGCAGCAGCAACAGGAAACTAAATCAGGCAAGTGTGGGAGTCTTACAGCCTGGGCTTCGGGATCCAGTGGACCAGATTTTATTGATCTATTTTCTCTAACCATTTACTAACTGTGTGATTTGGACATGTAACTTAATTCTCTCCAGTGTTGGATTCTTTCTTGGGATGTAATCAGATTGATTCAAGAGGATTGTGTACAGATTGAACAAAATTACTTCTGGGAAAACTTTCAGTTCTCAAGCATAGAAAGTGGTCATCACTCTCGCTGCCATTTGTAAGCATTTGCTCTATGTCAGACATTGTATTTATGTATGCTGCTACATGAATTCTTCTAGTAATACCTTTAGGCTGTCATCACACAAGAGAATAGTGTCACCAGAAAGGGAGAGAGCCTGGATTAAAAACATTTAAAAAGTATGTCCATGTAAGGGTGTCTACTTGAGTGCTAGGCCACCGATCAGACTCTTGAAGGCTGGCTGGTACTTGAAAGCAGCCTTTTTCAAAGAAAACCACAGTGCAGAGTTCTTTCTCAGTGCCTAAATGTATTAACGATGCTGTATTGAGACATACGTCTTTGCAACTGCATGTG
>NW_023226978.1:0-783 GCF_002007445.2 Ailuropoda melanoleuca
TAAATGTCCTTCAACAAATGATAGTACCACCAGGAATCTAAGTAGCTATTTATAATAATAAAATAGATCCATATGAACTGAGTTGGAAAGCTGTCTAGAATGTACTGTGAAATGAAAAAAGCAAAATGCAGAAAATAGAATGTATGATTCCATTAAAACCAAAAAGGTATCACACATATGTGGCTATATGTATGCATGTATAAGTGTGTGTGTGTGGGGGGATATATATATATATATATATATACACACCCCCTCCATATATGTTTGTGTGAGCATAGGAAAAAGACTGGAACAGTGGTTGTCTCTGGTGTAGAAGTAGAAAAAGGAAATGGGAACACTTTTAGTATTTATTTTATATACTCATTATATTATTTAAATATTCATAGTAAGTATGTGTGTTATGGATTTAATGTATGTGACACCCCACCCCGACCCCCCAAATACATGTGTTGAAGCTCCTATCTCCACTGTGGCTGCATTCAAAATAAAGAAGTAATTAAGATTAAATGAGGTCATAGTGGGGCCCTGACCTAATGAAATTAGTGTCCTTATAATAAGAGACACCAAAAAGCTTGCTCTCTCTCTCTCCTGGCTGCCTACCTTCCCATCCCTCAGGAGCAGTTACATGCTGGTTTATGCTAAGGATGGACGAAAGTTCAGGGTCCTGGAGGATAGAGAATTAACCAAAGTCTGGTTAATGAGTGTTTTGTTCTAAATGATCAGTGGGAACAAGTAGTTCAGATGATCATTTGAGGCAAAGAACAGGAATTTTGAGGGTTTGTG
>NW_023226979.1:0-783 GCF_002007445.2 Ailuropoda melanoleuca
CAGATCCAGAAGGAATCTTTCTTGGCTCTTTTGTGTGAAAACCTGGTGGGTTTCACCACAAAAGAGTGAGGCCCTACCTAAGACTGCTGCCCTGTGAGGGTCTCACGCTCAAGCCCATCCACTCTCAGCCCCCACAATTCGCCACAATTTTCATTTAAGTCTGAGAAATGGGCACAGCCAAGAGGAGCCTAAGTCAGCATGACCAGTAAATAGAATCCACTATTCTGGATAGGATCCCGGACTGTAAAGAGACTCTGAGGGGAAAACTGCAGAAATTTAAATAAAGTATGGACTTTGGTTAATAATAATAATATATCCATATTGGTTCATTAATTGTAACAAATGCACCATAAAATATAAGATGTTAGTAATATAATAAATTATATTAATAATTATAATAAATACAATTTATTTTTTAAAAGAGTAGGATAGGGTAAGAGTCACTGGAGCATGGTAGGGGGTGGGAGAGGGGTGGATGACAATATTAAATGGTGTGACCAGAATAGGCATCATGTGATCAGAGGCTTAAAGGAGATATGGAAGTCAGAATTCTGAGATAGCGCCCACTGTTCCCGCCTCCTCTCTTGCGTGGGGTCAGAGCACACAGACGCAATGGGCGTCACTCCTACGATCAGGTTATATTATGTGGAAAAGAAGAAGGGACTTCTGCAGATGGAATTAAGGTCCCTGATCAGCTTTATTTTGAGGTAATTAAAAGGGACATCAGCCTTGGTGGTCCTGACCTAATCAGGTGAGCTTTTTCAAAAAGTATCTACAAGTCAG
>NW_023226980.1:0-783 GCF_002007445.2 Ailuropoda melanoleuca
AGATATTCAGCACTGCTAATAATAGCAGACTTTCTTGCCTTGTGTGGAATACATATATAACAGGGGATTGAGGAAAAAGTATAAAATTGTAATTAAGCAAAAAACAATAATAAAAATCAGAATTAATGGTTGGGTATGGGTTATGCTGAGTCCCACAGCAAAAGGAAAATGACTTCATGCTGGTTCCTAGACCCCAAGTATGAGGGTTGTACTAATGGCTGGCCAGCCTCCAAGGCTTCCACTGTTTCCTAAAGCACATTATCAGGGAAATAGCATATGATATAGACCTGGGTCATGCATTTTCCTTGTTCCCTGCACATCCATGTCAATTAAAACAGTTTGCCTTCACCTGGAAGGAACAGCTGATTTTCATTGATTGAGTTGATCAGGGGATATGTAAAGTACCCCACAATTTTCCATAAACCTATTCACAGGTACTTTGGTCTTCCAAAAGTAAAAATTCAGTTAGCCTACTAAAATAATGCCATGATAATCATGAAATATCAGTGAAAATGGTTTTACTGAGAGTCACTTGGGATCTTATAGGCAGTGAAAATTCCTCAGGGTCTTGTGTTTTTGAAATATTCTCACCAAATCTAGGGGAAAAACTTCTTTACTTTCCCCTCAACAATAAGTGAATAGTCTAATTGGGTTCTGGTATTAGTATATCATCTTTCTGGAAATCTTGCTGAAGCTCATACTCAGAGTGAGTAATAAACATTGCTGTCCTGCGGAAACTGCTCTAAAAAGAAGAGCAGATCTGCCTCTTGGTTTTGGTTTCTA
>NW_023226981.1:0-6343 GCF_002007445.2 Ailuropoda melanoleuca
GCAGAAATCAATGAATTAGAAACCAGGAGTACAGTAGAGCAAATCAACAGAACTAGAAGCTGGTTCTTTGAAAGAATAAATAAAATTGACAGACCACTGGCAAGATTTATTCAAAAGAATAGAGAAAGGACCCAAATTAATAAAATTATGAATGAAAATGGAGAGGTCACAACCAACACCGATGAAATTGGAAGGATTATTAGAAACTTTTATCAACAGCTTTATGTCAGTAAATTAAGCAATCTGGAAGAGATGGAGGCCTTCCTGGAAACCTATAAATTACCAAGACTGAAACAGGAAGAAATTGATTTTTTAAACAGGCCAATTAATTATGAAGAGATTNGGGGAAGAAATTGATTTATTAAACAGGCCAATTAATTATGAAGAGATTGAGTCAGTGATAAACAACTTTGCAAATAACAAAACTCCAGGCCCGGACAGTTTTCCTGGGGAATTCTATCAAATATTCAAAGAAGAAATAATACCTATTCTCCTAAAGATATTTCAAAAAATAGAAACAGAAGGAAAGCTACCAAACTCATTCTATGAGGCCAATATTACCTTGATCCCCAAAACAGGCAAAGACGCCACCAAAAAGGAGAATTACAGACCGATTTCTCTAATGAATATGGATGCCAAAATCCTCAACAAGATCCTGACTAGTAGAATCCAACAGTACATTAAAAGGGTTATCCATCATGAGTAAGTGGGCTTCATACCTGAGATGCAAGCGTGGTTCAACATTCGCAAATTGATCAGCGTGATACATCGTATCAACAAGAAAAGACTCAGGAACCATATGATCCTCTCAATTGATGCAGAAAAAGCATTTGACAAAATACAGCATCCTTTCCTGACCAAAACCCTTCAGAGTGTAGGAATAGAGGCTACATTTCTCAATCTCATAAAAGCCTTCTATGAAAAGCCTACAGCAAATATTATGGACCACATTTTCTTAACCCAGTCATCTGATGAAGGGAATCTCGGCTCCTTCCACAATTTAGCTGTTGTGGACAATGCTGCTATGACATATGGTATTGGGGTGCATAGAGCCCTTCTATTCACTACGTCTGTATCTTTGGGGTAAATACCCAGTAGTGCAATGGCTGGGTCATAGGGTAGCTCAATTTTTAACTTTTTGAGGTACTTCCACACAGTTTTCCAAAGTGGCTGTACCAAGTTGCATTCCCTCCAACCGTGTACGAGGGATCCCCTTTCTCCACATCCTCTCCAACATGTGTTGTTTCTTTCCTTCTCAATTTTGCTATTCTAACTGGTGCAAAGTGGTATCTCAATGTGGTTTTGATTTGAAAATCCCTGATGGGTAATGATTTTGAATATTTTTTTCCTGTGTCTGTTAGTCATTTGTATGTCTCCATTGGAAAAGTGTCTCTTGATATATTCTGCCCATTTTTTGATTTATTTGTTTCTCATGTATTGAGTTTGAGAAGTTCTTTATAGATCTTGGATACCATACTTTTATCTGTAAAGTCATTTGCAAATATCTTCTCCCATTCTGTAGGCTGCATCTTAATTTTTTTTTTTACTGTTTCCGTGGCTGTGCAGAAGCTTTTTATCTTGATGAAGTCCCAGAAGTTAATTTTTGCTTTTGTTTCTCTTGCCTTTGGATATGTGTCATGAAAAAGTTGCTGTGGCTGATATCAAAGAGGTTAAAGCCTATGTTCTCCTCTAGGATTTTGATGGATTCCTGTCTCACATCGAGGTCTTTCATCCATTTGGAGTTTATCTTTGTGTATGGTGTGAGAGAGTGGTCAAGTTCCATTCTTCTCCATGTAGCTCTCCAATTTTCCCAGCACCATTTATTGAAGAGACTGTCTTCTTTCCACTGGATGTTTTTTCCTGCTTTGTCAAAGAATAGTTGTCCAAATAGCTGAGGGTCTATTCCTGGAGTCTCTATTCTGTTCCATTGGTCTATGTGTCTGTTTTTGTGCCAGTACCATGTTGTCTTGGTGATCACAGCTTTGTAGTATAACTCGAAATCCCATAGAATAGAAAAATCCCATGGGTTTCTATTCCTTTGAGTGAAGCTTGGATGGCTATGCATTTCCCCCTTATGACCACCTAGGAAAGTTCTCAGCTATGATTTCCTGATATATACCTTCTAATCTTCTCTCTCTCTTCTCCCTCTCAGGAATCACAATAATTCTAACAGCAAAATATTTCACGGCATCATTGATCTCTCTATTTTCATGGACTACTAGCTACCTATACCTATTTTCCTCAGCTTCCTTCCTTTCTATCAGTTGGTCTTCTAGATCACTGATTCACTCTTCTTCTTCATTTACCCTGGCTGTTACAGAATCCAGTTGATACTGAATCTCATTCATAGTATTTTGGTTTTTTTTTTAATTTTTGAACCCTTTTGTTTTATTTTATTTAAAAAAAATTTTTTATTACATTATGTTAGTCACCATACAATACATCCCAGGATTCTGATGTAAAGTTTGATGATTCGTTAGTTGCGTGCAACACCCAATGCACCATGCAATATGTGCCCTCCCTACCACCCATCACCATCCTATCCACTTCTCCCACCCCCTCCCCTCTGAAGCCCTCAGTTTGTTTCTCATAGTCCATAGTGTCTCATGCTTCATTCCCCCTTCTGATTGCCCCCCTTTCTTTAACCCTTTCTTCCCCTACCAATTTTCCTAGTTCTTATGTTCCATAGATGAGAGAAATCACATGATAATTGTCTTTCTCTGCTTGACTTATTTCACTTAGCATTATCTCCTCCAGTGCCGTCCATGTTGCAGCAAATGTTGAGAACTCGTTCTTTCTGATACTGAGTAATATTCCATTGTATATATGGACCACAACTTCTAAATCCAGTCATCTGTTGAAGGGCACCTTGGCTCCTCAGCCTGCCGCCACGCCACCACCTGGGCCCCTCAGGGCGCCGCCGAGCATTCAGGGCGGGAGAACTGGCAGGGATCCACGAGCCCACGGAGACCTTCAATGGTGCCCAGCACCACAACCCTTGGGCCCACGCTCCCCCTCCCCCACGCCCTCACCTCAGCCTGCCACTCCACTCTCTGCAAAGCCGGCGCATCGGGGATGCAGGGCTCCTGGGGCATAACTCTAACCCTAGGTCGGCCACCGAGGGGCCCCTCCCAAGAGGCCTGGCGCCACAGTGCCAGGGATTGGGGCCCCCTGAGCCACAGCGCCGGACTCAGACTGCCGACGCGCCACCACCCGGGCCGCTCAGGGCGCCGCTGAACATTCAGGGCGGGAGAACGGGCAGGGCCCCCCAAGCCCCTGGTGACATTTGATGGCCCCCCTGCCAACCCTTGGGCCCATGCTCCCCATCCCCTTCACCCTCACATCGGCCTGCCACTCTGCTCACCGCAAAGCCATTGGATTGGGCCTGCCAGCCTCCTGGAGGCTAACCCTAACCCTAGGTCGGCCCCAGAGGGGCCCGTCCCAAGGGTCCTGGCGCAATGCTGGGTATTGGGTTTCAAAAGGATTTTCATATGTTAAAGAAGACTCACAGGATACTGAAGGCCTGGCCATTGTCAAGTTAAGGTTCTTTTCCCCCACTAGCAAGGCATTAGCATGAAGATAGTTGGGAGTTTCCCGAAGGAGCATTATATTTGTCCTGCTTCAATTGTCTGTCAATGGGCTGTGGGTTGTAAGGACATTTAATTGTATTTACATATCCTTCCAGAAGCTAGGTTTTTGATAGAAATGCTTTGTTTTTGTAGATTGCTAAGACATTTGTAAACTGAGGGAGAGTCAGGTCCTGCAGGATTGTGATCTCCATAAATTAACTATTGCCTGAGGAATGTCACATATATCCCATCTGGAGTGGGGGGTTTTGGGGTGTCAGCTTCTGCTCTGTCCTCAGCTTGCCTTCTGTTCTCTCATCACCCTGACCAAGGTTCGTGATATAATTGATAGTTTAACACACAGTAAGTTTTAATCCCATACTAAAGTAAATAGAATTGGAATCTGAACTGTGGGGGGTGGCTTCTAAAATCTTGTTTACTGTTTTCTTTTTTCAGGAGAAGATGATGGTGAGTTAAAACTCTTGTGTTTGGGTATGCCGCAAGCGCAGAGGAAATGTTTTTAATGATCAAAATTTGATTTTTCCTCTATTTAATTCAAAAGAAAATGTTTATCCTATTTTTTTCAGAAATAGCTACCAATCACTGGTGACAAAAAATAAATAAGAGATTTATAATGTAAATTTACCCTATGTTTAAAAAAAACTATAAATTCCCTTTTACTTAAATATTTAGCATAGAAACCAGGATTACATTCCAACTTCCCCATTATCTGGTTATTATAATCTACTAAAATATGTTGTGAAGAAATGGAGAGAAGGTAAGATAGTTTTACCAGATAATTTGCCTTGTGACTATTTTCTTACTGACTTTGTAATTTATAACCTCAGTTATTGTAATAATCTGGTGAAGAGTGATTTATCAACAGTTGGTTACTCCAGGTTACCAGATGAGTATCAGTCATAATAAATTGCCCCAAAACAGTCAAAATAATTATTCCAAATGGATGTTTACTTACTCTGTGTTTAGGGATACAGTGATGGGCATTGTGTGGGATAGAAATATGTGTACAATACGACGCCTTCCCTCCCGGAGCTGGCAGTGTATGGCAGGAAGGATCAGCACTGCACGTGGTGATAGGAAGTGCTGCACATACATAGTTAGAGCAGTAGGTGGTGGACAGATCCTGTCTCATGGGAGGGGTCTGCAGAGCTTACTACAGGAAGTGGCGTTGGAGATGAGTTTTGAGTAAGGGGACAGATGTAGGCTGGTAGGATTGGATCCTGTGGGCTATTAGGAGAAAATGGCATGGACCAAGGAGTTGCAAAGGGAAGAATCAAGCATGCTTGGGGAGACCCGTTAGCAGTAAAGAAGACTTTAAATAGCAGTGGTTTAAGTTAGAAACATGGGAGGCCAGATTATTGAGGCCTTGGGAACTCGACTTTTCCTGATAGCATTTGGGGTTTCTCAGGTAAACAGTGAGATCATGATGAATGGCCCTTAGGAAGAGTGTGTTGAAGGCATTAATCTGTGGGAAGACGTTTGTGTGCATCTGCGAAGTGTGAAGACTCGCAGGAAACAGAGCAATTCCCTACCGTCTCATTTATCCCCTAGACTCCTGGCTCGGCTCATCTATGTGTTGCGTTTTTCTTAGGCTTTGCTTTTCTTAATTAAAATAAAGATAAGTAACTCACAAAGTGTAGTAACTATTTTGATCTGTACTGACCGTCATTTTTGTTCCTCTCAGAACAGTACTGATCTAGAAATAGATCTTTTAACATTAGTACGTAGTTAAGTCATGTCCCTCTGTATTCTAGTCATTGACTTTTCTGAAAAATTATCTTGAAAATTAAGGGATTTTAAAATTACCCCTTGAAATTTAGTAGTCTTAGATAATTGAGGAGATACACATAGCTTTACTGCTCAGGAAAAAATGGAATAATTACTAATTTGATTTTTGTATTATAATTCAGTGTTTTTTCTAGAATTTTTAAGGAGTTCTGTGGTGGTTAACGAAAGCAAATTTAATATTTTTAAGCTCTTTCACCCTCTATACTTGTTTAAGCCTTCTAATGAATAAGATTTATATAATATTTTGAAATGTTATCTTAAAATTTTTTGCTTAAATATTATTTATAAGAAGATTGTCCAAAAGTTACTTAAATTACTTTGGGGTTTTATTTTCTAGAACCATATGCCTATTTCTCTACTTCATATGAAGCAGTAGCCATTTCTAGAGATATTCCTTGGTCTGTCATAGGAAATATTTTATACACTTAATTTATTCTGATTTGTAAATGACTGTTCAAAATATTTTAACCCAAATCTGTGTGTGTGTGTGTGTGTGTGTGTGTGTGTCTGTGTGTGTGTGTGTCTGTGTGTCTGTGTGTCTGTGTTTTGTTTTGTTTTTTAAAGGTGAATCATTCTACACGTGGCTGGAAGGTAAACTTATATGTCTGCATTTTAAATTTACTGGTTTCTTGTAAGAAATGTATGGATTTATTTAATATATTTTTGTAATTCAGCATTCATTACCTAGACAACTAATTGTTATAGTGTTTGAAAAAAAATAACATTTTAAGTTACTGTATTTTAGGATACAATGATTTGAAAATTTTGAGGCTATTGGTCAGCCAAGAATACAGCATTAGGGAAATAGGGCAGATTTTGGCCTCTGGTTTTTGTAACTGGCTTCTCCGTGTTATTTTCATTCTGTATGTACCACTCATCCAGACTGCTTTCTAGTAACCATTATCCACACTACTTTGTAAGTAGAGACCTTCTTTTTGGAAGGAAGTACTTTATATATATATATATAT
>NW_023226981.1:8459-13564 GCF_002007445.2 Ailuropoda melanoleuca
TTTCTCTTTAGAAACCTGGGGTAAACCTAGCTGGGGACCTAATATGAAAGAATTTAAATGGTGCTTTGACCCTGTGGAAACTAAGGGAGAAGGTCCAAGAAGGCTTAAGGATCTATACTTTCTATACTTAATTGAGCTTCAAGCTTTATCAAAGGTGGCCCCATATTTTGAGCACTCAATTGTCGATCTTTACACTGGAAATGGAGAAGATGCTGACACAAAAACCCTTTTACTGAATATCTTTCATGTTACAAAGTAAGAATTGAGTATCAGTAATCTGAAATTCCACACTGTATGAATGATGTAGCCCTTGAAATACAACAGAAACTGACTCCTACAAGTTAGGAAGAGGGAGAATTAGAACTGAGAAGGAACGTGGTCAGTAGGACAGCCTAGTCACACTTGAGAATAGGCTCTGTTTTCAAACACAACTTTGAATTTTATGTAGTATCAAAGTTTGATGCTATTTTATTTTATTTTAAAGATTTATTTATAGAGAGAGACAGTGCAAGTGGGGGGAAGGGATGGGGGAGAGAAAGAGTCCGAAGCAGACTCTGGGCAGACTGCAGAGCCTGACTCTGTGAGGCTCGATCCCCCAACCCTGAGATCATGACCTGAGCCGAACCCGAGAGCTGGACGCTGACCTAAATGCACTGCCCAGGTGCCCCAGAGTTTAACGCTATTTTAACAGGGTTTTTTTTCCCTTTTTTTTTTTAACCAAGTTTATATTCTTCCAGTTGCTGTTTAAATTCTGGTGCTATAAGTGTGTTCCCATGAAGGTAGATAGATAAGGGAACATTAGCTTTACCTTCTAGACTGTAACTTCTTTTACAAAATGCTGGGTCATGTTACTGGTGGTTAACATGAGCATGAGCCAAAGTTGGATTAAGAAGTGTTTAAATTATACAAAACCTCTGTAATAGAGTGTTGCGCATTTTTCACATAAATTGCTTTTAAGTTCAATTTTTAGATGATTTTTATCATGTAATTTCTTTAAAACATTAGTCTTATAAATTACAAAGCCATTCTTATGTTGCTTTACTCTTTTATCAAGTAGTTTACATGTGAATTATTTGCTACCTTCCTGTGTTATTAAACTTTGCACATGAGTAAATTAAAAATGACAAATATTTGTGGGGGTAGAAAGTTTTGTCAGAGCTCTACTACATAGTACATGAATGTTTCATCTGTAACTTGTAGTGTTGTCATTTCATCAGGTCCTTTCCCATGCACTTTGATGAGAAATCCATGTTTGCAGGTGACAAAAAGGGGACCAAGTCGTTAAAGGTAAAAAGTTCTTGACTGGGGGACAGGGTGGGGAGCAGATGATGGGCTGTGTCTTAATCCCCTCCATCTAAGCCCTTCTTGCCCAGCCCTTCATCTTGTTGAATTTGGTCTGACTGGATTTTACTAGAAATGGCACAGAAAGCCCCTTCTCCATACTTTTCAGTTCCTTTCTCCTTTCTGGCTTGGCCAGCTCTTAGTGAAGCCTCTGTTAACTGACCGATGAATATGGCACCTTTGTAAAGGTCTCATTTTGAGAGAAAGTTTTCTTACTTTAAACTCACAGTGTGTATTGTTGTTTTGATTTTAAAAGTCATGACTGTTTGCCACTCTGAAGGCAATAAATACTATATTTTCCTAAAGTTTGTTTTATGGAATATTTATGGAATGTTCCAGTTTCTGGAACATTTGTCTTTATGGACTAACATAAAAGGCAAAAATCGCTTGTTACCCCATGATACCGGAGAATGTATTTTAGGGAGCTAACTTGGGAGCTCTTTGGTTTCATTTGCCTACAGCATGTTAAGGAGTACATTGTACCCTTAAAATGTTCATTAAAGTATTTGGAATTGACCGGCAAGCAGCCTTCTAGTGCAGCTCCACAATCTTTATATGTAATTCAGAAATCCAGAAAGCTCCAAAAACGGAAACATTTTTCTTATGTTTGGTACAAATTAATTTGTTAGCAAAACCTGACCTGTACTGACATAAGAGTATTTGTAGTGATTTTAAAAAATTCCGCTTTGTTTAAATATTCTTACATTTTGCTACAGAACCATGAATGTATATGATTACTAGGCATTGCCACACATGCTGGTGGGGGTATTTCATGATAAATTATGTATGTACTGCATTTCCAAAGTGTGGAAAATTTGGAATTCTGAAACACGTTTGGCCCTGAGACACTCTAGGTGCTCCCTGAGAAGCGAGCACCGAGTAAGGGTCTCTTGGTGCTTCTCAGGTGAAGTAATTTAGTCGCAACTGTACCTTAGCTTTGGAAGGTTGTTGTGTTTTATGATTATCATTATTTAAGGTTTTATTTATTTGACACAGAGAGACACAGCAACAGAGGGAACACAAGCAGGGGGAGTGGGAGAGGGAGAAGCAGGCTTCCTGCTGAGCAGGGAGCCCGATGCAGGGCTCGATCCCAGGACCCTGAGATCATGACCTGAGCCGAAGGCAGACGCTTAACCACTGAGCCGCCCAGACGCCCCTGTTTATGATTATTTTAAGGGCGTATTGCTGTTGTGGTGTTTACTATAATGTTAATTTATTTTTGTAGTGCTCCTATTTTTAACTATTTATACAAGTATATTACACTTTTGGATGGCTCTGTGGTTCTTTTTGTGGAGGAAGATGGTGGGAGTGAGAAAAGAAGTAGCTGTCATCTATGAATTGTTGGAAATTCTTTTTGCTGTTTTTCAAAAGTGTATGAAGGAGAACTCAAGTCTGTTTTTCCATCTCCTCCCAAGAACATAAATTACATGAGAACAGAGAGCACAGGACTTTGGTGTTCTTTATTTTGTCCTTCAGCCAGGGTGCTGTTTCTTTGGTGGAACTTTGGAAAGCAGCTGGCAGGGCTTCTCATGGCCAGAGTTTTCAGGTTGCTTGTCTCTAGCTTCATGCAATAAAATGTTCACCTCAGTACAATAAAATGAAACTTATTGTCTATGTTTGCCACATGAGAAAGATGAGGAAACTCTCGTAGCTACTGTTAGCCTCAGATGAGCCTGGCCTTAGTGTCCTAGCAGCCATGCCCGATGCTCACAGGCAGAAGAATCCCTGCTGCGGAGGAAGCAATTGCAGCCCAGCCCAACGATCCAGTTAGCAAGCATCCTGGAGAAGCTGGCTGGCAGGTGCGGGGACTGCGAGGCCACACCCTTCCTACCACCCTGTGAGCATCGGTGCTGATGGAGCACCCATTACGAGCAGCGTGTGGCACTGAGGAGAGATGAAAATTGATCATTGGTCTAAGACCGGCTTTCTGATTTGGACTCACACAAGCAATACATGAAAAATAAACCAAGCCTAATATAGATACATTTACCACTGGCTGTATGCAGGTATCAGATGGAGGCAGCACTTAAGATCGTTCAGACTTAAAACCATGTATCACTTACCTGTTTCTCCCTTAGTGCCTGTGTTGGTGCTTTGCTTAGAGTAGCACCTCAATAAAAAGTTGGCTGAATTAGTATCTGGAATGAATTTTATAAATTTCCATGGTTAGTTGTTTTAGGGGCCATGTTATGCCATACAAATCCCATCATTTTTCTTCTTCACTGTTGAAAAAAACAAGTCATTCATTAATAAGCTTCAGAACTTTTATTTATTTTTTTTAAAAGATTTTATTTATTTATTCGACAGAGATAGAGACAGCCAGTGAGAGAGGGAACACAAGCAGGGGGAGTGGGAGAGGAAGAAGCAGGCTCATTGCAGGAGGAGCCTGACGTGGGGCTCGATTCCATAACGCTGGGATCACGCCCTGAGTTGAAGGCAGACGCTTAACCGCTCTGCCACCTAGGCGCCCCAGAACTTTTATTTCTTGTAATTCATACAAATGCAGTTTAGTTTTCAAGCCTCTAATGAGAATAAAAATATTTTCTGTGTGTTAGGAGGAATTCTGCTTACATTTCAAGAATATTTCCCATATAATGGACTGTGTGGATGTGACAAATGCAGATTATGGGGGAAATTGCAGGTTTGTGTTTTGTCTTCTGTTTTAAAACTATTACTAACCTTAAATTTTCCTACTGGAATGTTGCAAGTTTTTATTACAATAACCCTCATTGTTCATTGAAACAGAAGATCTGAAGTGTGGTTTTTCTGCTTTATTGATGAAAAAGATGAATATATTAAATCTTTGTTATATGTGTAAGAATGTTTTTCCTATTCTATGTTAATGATTTTGGTTTTATTGTATCTGTTTCTGTTGGTACAATCTGAGATTCATTTCTGAAGTTGGTGGTTATAAATAGTACATTAGTATTTTGTAGACCCATATAAAAAATAAGATATAAAAAGTCTTAATTATCAAACGTTGTTCACTAAATTTGTTTCAGTGGTCAAAAGAAGCCCACCTAGTCACAAAAAAGAAAGGTTCTGCCAAGCAGGCCCATTTCTCTCTCTATATATTTAGTATAAAAAGAATGGTTTGATATTTTATTTTTTTTTACAAAGATGATAATTCAGAAAATCAGGAGACAGAATTATTTTAATGGAGACTACACTGAAATTAGATGTTTCTTTTTCTCTAGTCCTAATTGATAAATTTTTTAAAAAAGATTTTATTTATTTATTCGACAGAGATAGAGACAGCCAGCAAGAGAGGGAACACAAGCAGGGGGAGTGGGAGAGGAAGAAGCAGGCTCATTGCAGGAGGAGCCTGACGTGGGGCTCGATTCCATAACGCTGGGATCACGCCCTGAGTTGAAGGCAGACGCTTAACCGCTCNAACACCCTGAGTCGAATGCAGACACTTAACCGCTGTGCCACCCAGGCGCCCCTCTAATTGATAAATTTTTAAGTGTAGTTATCACTAATAATTTCTAAGTTTTGAATTGCTAGGATCTATAAAGAATGCTTTCAGGGTTACATATTAAACATTGTAATCCTAATGTGATATTTTCTAGGTTAAGGAAAATCATTTTAGTAATTTATGTCCAACAAATGTTAAACTATTCAGGTTCCTTAACGGTTAAATTTATCATATGCATAATATGTGAGGAAGTAGAAACTGTATTTTGCAGTTTGACATTTTGGTGAAAAGTTCAGTTCGTATGAATTTCTTGACTGTCATCACAGTGACTGCATATTCCTTTCAA
>NW_023226982.1:0-783 GCF_002007445.2 Ailuropoda melanoleuca
AGCATGTGCTCTGGTCTGGTCCGTGTCCTTACTACCTATCAGAAGGCAAAAGTAAGAGAGCCATTCCAGTAAATTACCGATTAAACATAGTGATGGACAAGCAAGGAAACCCCTGCAGTATTCACTGTAGTGAGAGAAGACAGATAGCAAAAAGTAAACAACTGGTAAAACAAAACATAGTGATAAATTAAATTAAGGTGGAGGCATAGAAAGTGGACTTGTAGCTCAGAGCGTCGAGTAAGCTCTGCTCTAAAGATGACACCTGAATGAAAGGAAGGATCCATCCAGGAGCAGATTAGAGACCTGAGTCCTCCAGGCCGACAGAACATTGAATACAAAGGCTTGAACACAAGTGTGTTTGAGGAATCAGAGGAAAACTGGGGTGGCCATATTGCAGTGGGATACCCAGAGTGCCTGGTCCTGACACGTATTATGTGCTTAGTTTATAATAGTTATTATTTACAAATCGGACATGTGAATGGAAAAGCAACAGCAAACACAAGGCTGGGAATAGCAGGTTTATCATTCCTTGTAATAACAGCCACGGCCTGTGAGAAGTGTGCCGGTCAGCACAGCCTGATGGACAGTCTGGTGACAGATGTCGATTTTCATTATGAACCACAACAAGCCATACAACGGACCCATGGAGTACTTCAGTTTTGCCCAAATTACTACGATTTGCCACTGACGTTCTTGAAGCCTCAAGCATAATGTCAGCCATCCTCTGCTGACCACAGCAGGGTCTCGCGGAGGCCAGGCAAAGCCTAGGCCCCACGCCCACAC
>NW_023226983.1:0-172 GCF_002007445.2 Ailuropoda melanoleuca
AGTTATAGAGCAATTCACTAATGTGGCGGGATACCAAATCAATGCTCAGAAATCAGTTGCATTTCTATACACTAATAGTGAGACTGAAGAAAGAGAAATTAGGGAATCCATCCCATTTACAATAGCACCAAAAATCATACATTACCTTGGAATTAACTTAACCAGAGACGTA
>NW_023226983.1:466-553 GCF_002007445.2 Ailuropoda melanoleuca
GGGGCATCACAGTGCTGAATTTCGAGCTGTACTACAAAGCTGTGATCACAAAGACAGCATGGTACTGGCACAAAAACAGACACATGG
>NW_023226984.1:0-783 GCF_002007445.2 Ailuropoda melanoleuca
AGCCAGTGAGAGAGGGAACGCAAGCAGGGGGAGTGGGAGAGGAAGAAGCAGGCTCCCAGCAGAGCAGGGAGACCAATGCAGGGCTCGATCCATCACGCTCTGAGCGTAAGGCAGACGCTTAACGACTGAGCCACCCAGGCGCCCCTCAGAGTCCCGTTCTAACAGAAATGACCGTGTGCAGCTGACCATACAGATGAGGGAGCATAATAGCATCTGTTCCAAAGTAGCCAATCTGTAGGGAACAACAGAGATAATATCCTCTCCTCAGAACCTGGGTTGGAGATACGGTGAATCAAGTCAGGAGATTGCAGGGACAGAAGAAGGAAAGATACACCAGAAAGAGTCCAGACAACAGGAGAATTGACTTGTTGCAGAAACAAGTTCTCATGTTGACAAAATTAAGGAGGTAACACGGAAGCCAGTGTCGTGGTTAATTTTGCATAAATGTCGAATTCATAAACCAGCTCAGACTCCTTGAAGCCCTCCTATAAAGTGGTTTCTCTTTTTCCTATGAAGTCCAGTTTAGTCCCTATCCCTGGGTTCCTACTCAGTATGGTCTGAGGGTAATGCTTATTCTCACACGGGTTCTCATGGACAATCCCCTCCCGACTTTTAATCAAATGACTGAACTTACTGCAACCCAAAGGAATCTAATACAGGTGAACACCATACAATGGACTTGAAACACTTGATTCTACATAACCTAAAGCTGTCTTGCTTTAGGACAAAAAGCAGTAAGTATACTTGCTTTTTTTTCTTTCTTTCTTTTTTCCTTTTTTTTTT
>NW_023226985.1:0-783 GCF_002007445.2 Ailuropoda melanoleuca
CCAACTCTTGAGAAAGTAAGACCAAGGTAAGAATACTTATCCACCTGTTCAACTAACTGCCCATCTATAAACCATCTATACTTCTTATTTGAGCTACCAAATACCAAAACCTTAGTTTTAGAGATATTAATTGTGAGTTTATTCTCTATACAATACTCTGAAAGCTTCCTTAATAATCTACGAAGTCCTATTTGTGAATACGAGAAGACAATCATATCATCAGTGTACATTAAACAATTTAACAGTCTTGAACCAATCTTAGGTCTGTGGAAACTAGTTTTAACACACTTGGAATATCATTCACATAGATGTTAAATAACATGGGTGCTAATACACAACCTTTGTGTACTGCTTTAGACGTGGGAATCTCACTTGACAGACAACCTCCGGGATCCGTTTTTACTTGAATCGTTGCATTTTTATATAGAGCGCTTATAAAACAGAGGAGTCTTCTGTCAACACCTAATTGAAACATTTTCTTCCAAAGTAATGCTCTATCTAACAAATCGAAAGTGGACTTTAGATCTATAAATGAGAAGTAAATACGCAAATGCCCGCATTTTATACTTTCGAATTATATGTTGCAGAATAAAACAATTATCACTGATAGATTTCCCTTGTCTAAACCCCGCTTGTTCAGGTACAATTATATTTCTTTCTGAGATCCAGTCTTGTAATTTGTTAAGGTGTTTTGCATATAATTTTGCTGTTATATTTATCAGGCTGATGGGCCTATAGTTGGAAGGAGCTGTAATATGTCCTTTTTTCTGAATTGGAAGTACC
>NW_023226986.1:0-783 GCF_002007445.2 Ailuropoda melanoleuca
CCTTATCTCTGGTTTCCTTATACCTCCACATTTTTGGGATTTCTGTGAGCCTGATCATGTAGCCCCCTACCTATCTGTCCCTACCTAGCCCCACCTGTCCCTCACTCAATATTTCAGACATATTTGTAACCATGAAGATTGTCTGTTTCTTTATACAAGTGATTTAATGGAAATAGGACCCACTAAATTTGATGGTCAACTCAGCAAAATCCACTGATCATTCAGGCCACCACCACAAGTCCATTTCTGGCTCTCAGAGGCCTAATAAAATTATTACTTGTATCTATGTAATTAGTGATTACTATAAATTATTTCCTATAATGTACCTAATTCATAATGCCTGTAAGTTATGTATTTTTAAACTATTTAAATAATAAAAATAAAATAAAAAATAAAAAAATCCTTGTAATTTTCAAAAAATAAATAAATACGTATTTAAAAGCTCTTTAAATACATTGTTACATTTCAGGTTATGAAATTTTCAGCCTGACTCCATTTTTGATGTTTGGTTGCTGACAGCTTTCAAGCCCACCATATAACTCAGCAACAGCCAGATGGAAGAAATGCATAGGATAGGATACAGGGAAAGGGTGCAGCCTTCCAAGACCTCTCCACCAGGCCCTCCACTGTTCCCACATCACATATTCACCAGCCCAGAAGCTTCCATACCCAGCCCTTTGGGATTTTTAAGGAGCTTGCATCACATAGTTAGGGTTGATTAAATCAGCGGCCACTGGCTGTTGAACTCAACTTCTAGCCCCTCACCTCTTCTCCCCAGTAGCT
>NW_023226987.1:0-783 GCF_002007445.2 Ailuropoda melanoleuca
CTCTCTCTCTCTCTCTCTCTCTCTCTGCACCTCCCCCTTCCCACACATGCTCTCTCTCTCTCTCAAAATGAATGAATGAATGAATGAAAGAATAATAAAGCGAGCATTTCGTGATACCATTTATCTCCCATGTAGGTTTATAGTCATAATCTTTTGGATAGGTACATTTGGGTTTATATTTGACGCTTCTTTAACTTGCAACAGTCTACCGTCAAGTAATATTGTACTACTTCACATGTAGAATAAGAATCTTACAACAGTATACTTATATTCCCCCCAGTCCCTACACTATTATTGTCCAAGAAATTAATAATTCTACATAATTTATGCTCCACAATGCATTGTTATGAATTTCTGTTTACACTCTTAATTAATTCATGAGGAATTTTTTAAAAATAAGAAATATTCTATTACTATCATCATATTTAGCAACTCCAGTATTGATTATTCATTTCTATAGAACATATTTACATTTACTGCCATTTTTCTTGTACCTGAAAGGCATCCTTTAATATTTCTTGTAGTGCATACCTAATGATGATGAATTATTTCAACTCTGGTAAGTATGAAAAAACTTTTAATTCAACTTCACTTTTTTAAAAAGATTTTATTGGTTTGTTTGAGAGAGAGTGAGGGCACAAGAGCATGAGCAGGGGGAGGGGCAGAGGGAGAAGCAGACCCCCGCTGAGCGGGGAGCCCAATGTGGGGCTTGATCCCAGGACCCTGGGATCATGACCTGAGCTGAAGGCAGAAGCTTAACCAACTGAGCCACCCAGGCGCCCC
>NW_023226988.1:0-783 GCF_002007445.2 Ailuropoda melanoleuca
ATGGAAAGATAATTTTAAGGTAAAAATACCATTAACATAAAATGCCCCCAAAACACGGCAAGTGCATTCCTTCTTCCTCTTGCTGCCAGAGCAGACTGTCTGTACTGTGCTTGCAGCATTTTCGTGCTGTTATTATTTATTTGTCGTTCTCACACATCAGACAATAAAGTCCTTGAGAGGAGAAACAGTATCTATTCATCCAGTAGCCTCAGCACAGTGCCTGGGGCTTGCAACAGACGTCGTAGGACTCACTGATTTCCTGACTGGCTTATTCAGACAGGGAGCCCAGACGGCTGAGGGGCGACTACTAGGCACAGGTGGAATGCCCTCCAGCAGGCAGACGACGTCTACACTGGCTCCTAATTACTTTTATATACATTTTGTCTCCTTCTGCCCCGCTGTCACCATCAGCCTCCCAGTCACAACTTGGCAGGGGAGAAGTGGAAAACAGGGACCTCGAAGAGACCTGAACTTAAAAGGTCACAGATCAGGACTCAGGTCCCAGATCAGGAGTGACTTTGGCCACCTTCCAGGAGCTGCCAGGCGTGGTCCCATTGGGTATGTCATTGTGTCTGGAGGCCTCAGATGTGCTTATGTTGTGAACAAGGGTGACCCTGGGTGGGGTCTGGGAATGGAGTGGGCCCCTCGGGATCGTGCCGTGACTGGCTGGGAAAGTGACGCGAGCCCCGAGCCTGCTGCTTGAGTCGGGACCTGACTGCTCCCGATCTCACTGGGGCAACAGGGGCCGCTGAGCAGTTTCATCAAATGCAAAGGCTTCTCTGC
>NW_023226990.1:0-783 GCF_002007445.2 Ailuropoda melanoleuca
TAAAGACCTTTTCATAGATACTGCAAAAATACTAAATAGGGGAGAGGAATGACGAAATGTATTTTAGGGAGAAACCTCTAGTCTAGATGCTATGTGAAAGCAAATTAAAGGCTATAAGGACAGCGGGAGGACCAGTTAAGAAGCCACCATATTAATCCAAGTGAGAAATGATGGCTTGAACTAAATGGCCCTGGCATACTTAGGAGATTTGAAGATCAAATAGATGTGGGACTGTGAGAGCAGGAGGGATCAAGGATGGGCTTCAGAGAGTCTGTAAGCCTCCCCCAGGAAGGGAAATGCAGATGGTTACTTGCATTTCTCTGGGGGAAATCATATATAGCTCTTATCAGAGTGGGTTCACAACTGAAACAACGTTCAAACTACTACACTGTGCTATTATCATAGTCACGCTTTACTTAAAGACTCAAATCTTCTTATAATTGTTTCTTATAGTTGCCAGATTTAGTAATAAAAACACAAGATTAGATACAGGATTTAGCAAATAAAAATTTAGGTTTAACTGGGCATCCTGTACTTTATTTGGCATCCCTACTGAAAGACATTACGCTGTGAAATAACATTTCTCTGGGATGACACTTTATATTCCTCGTTATCTGGGCACAAAGTTCCTTCAATTCAAATTCCATTAATTAATTTATTCGTTCAACAAATATTGATTGGCTGCCTACTCTGTACATCCTGAGTACACATCAGTGAGTAAACAGATCGTAGTCCCTTTCTCTGGGGAGCTTACAATGTAATTGAGAAGATGAATTTTTTTTT
>NW_023226991.1:0-783 GCF_002007445.2 Ailuropoda melanoleuca
GGATCACGCCCTGAGCCGAAGGCAGATGCTTAATGACTGAGCCACCCAGGCGCCCCTCAGTATCTTTATTTTTTAACATGGCAGTAAAATAGGTTCTATAGCTTCAAAGAAGAGTTAAAACCAGTTTCTACTATCAGAAAATCCACAGTGTGATAGAATAGACAGACACAAAACATAAACATAGTAAAAGATGATACATAGCTATACCAAGATGAGAAGGAGGCCAGAGGAAGGAATGATAACTTTATCTGGGAAGAGATTCTTTGTAATTTGCATGAAAGTTCACCAGGGATAAAAGGAGTAGACATTCCAGACAAGGGCAACATCACAGGAAAAGATAAGAGGCATAAAAAATCCTAGGAATTTAAAGAAAAGACCACTAACTTGGCATGGTCGATGCTTATGACTGGTGAGAAAAGCTGAAATAAGATGTGGTGGTTTTGGGTGAGGCCCTCAAAGACCTTGTCTGCTATGCAAACATATTTGGAATGTATCAATCAAGCACTATTGAGAAACTAAAGAATTTTAAGCAAGGTTAACATAAGCATAGTCTAATATGAGATATAAAATCCCTATTCTCGGGATCTTAAAATCCACTTAGGATGTAAACACATAAAAAAATTGATAATACAAATTAGATTTTGAGTACTTTGAGATAACTTACATAGACAAGAGGTATTACATGACCTCAGAGGAAAAAGTCAATATGGGCCAAAAGAACAGTGTAGAATTTCTATTGTACATTTCAGAAAGGGAGGGACACAGAGATGGAAAAAGGAGATA
>NW_023226992.1:0-346 GCF_002007445.2 Ailuropoda melanoleuca
GTAAGAAGATCAAGAGTTACAGAGAAACCAAGATGTATGTTCAGAATGGAACACATGAAGGAAAGATTCCAAAAAGAATCTATCACGAAGGACCGAGCAGGGAAGGAAGAAGGACTCAAAATTAGCTTTCAGAGCCTGGACAGGCTGACAGTCAGTTGGAAGAGCTTGCAAGAAAGCTTCAAGCAGGGGCGCCTGGGTGGCACAGCGGTTGGGCGTCTGCCTTCGGCTCGGGGCGTGATCCCGGCGTTATGGGATCGAGCCCCACATCAAGCTCCTCTGCTATGAGCCTGCTTCTTCCTCTCCCACTCCCCCTGCTTGTGTTCCCTCTCTCGCTGGCTGTCTCTAT
>NW_023226992.1:393-4043 GCF_002007445.2 Ailuropoda melanoleuca
AAGAAAGCTTCAAGCATGAGGCTACCAAATGTCCATCAAGATCTGAAGGACAAAGTTCAAGGAAATGACAAACAAGTGCAATATGCTGCCTCAGTTTCCCAGAGATGATTAGCCTCCAAAGGAACAAAGACAACCCAGGCTCCAGGACAGACTGAAGCAAGCACAATTCTTATTTACAGCTACTGCTGCTCTATCACCCTCCATCGCATCCTCCAGAATAAGACCATAAATTAGACAATTTCCTTTCCAATATCCAGTTCTCCTCATTTATTACATACATAGGTGATAAAACCCAGCCTCTAAGCACCTTGGTGTAGTATGGTTTCCCAGAACTCCAAACTGGTCAATTTTCTAAAAGCAAAGAGTCAAAGTACCCTGAAGTCTAGTTTCCTCCATTTTACAGCTTTAAAGATTCCTCCCCACTCTCAATGTAATAAATGCACACATAATAACCAAATGGATGAATAAATGAAATAAACACCTCAAGTTCTCTCTTCTACCAACACTCCCTTCATTCCCCTAAGATCCCAGACATCTACAGAGGCTACAAAGTTGGAGATCAAGCTCTCTTTCACTGAATTCCAAGGGAAATTCCTAACAGGATCTCCCTCTATGAATACAGAAATCAATCTAGAAATGTTTGGGGGGGGTGGTAAATGAAGATAAGGTTGAAGAAACCTATATCAGTTTTGGAAAAAAAACTTTTGCTTTTCTCAGGATGAGTTTGCCCCTCCCTTACTTGGGATGATAAATCAATGCTAGCCAACAGTAGGTAAAACAGCTGACTGGCTGTAAACACCACGTAAAGTCTCACTCGAGTTGTGATTTCTGGCCACACATGAAGAGTGACCTGATAGTATGGATCTGTGACACCTTCATGGAGGGACAAGCACTGTGCTGTGTTCCTTATCCCTTACTAGATGAGATTTAATCTTCTCAGCAAAGTATTCATGGTCCTTAGGATCCAAATACAGACTCACCATTTCAGTTTCCTCTACCACCAACTCCACGGCCATACCTGCCCATACGCATTTCAGGCACCATCCCTGAACCAACATGCCCTGTCTTCACTCCATGTGCAGCAGCCCCCACCCTTCTCCCCACTCCTCCTTCTCGACCTAGCAAACTCCTTTACAGACTTCAGGATCCAGCTCCAACGAAGTCCTCCTGAGTCTATAAATTCTTCCATGACTTGACCAAGAACAATCCATCATTCCCTACTTTGTGATCTTCGGCACCTTGCATGTACCAAGAGAGACGAGAGCTCTCGTAGCATTTGTACTTGCCTCTCCACCAAGCATTTTCCTTTCTCTTGGTCACTTCCCAAATTTTTATTTGGACACCTCCATATGCTCTATACAGCCCACATTGGACACAAGCAGTAAAAAAACAATTGGGGGGAGCTCTCATATACCATGTCCATCGAGCTTGAATGGGTTCATGTTTGCTTTGATTTAGATCAAAGATGTTGTTAAGGATCCTATCTTCAGGTTGCGAGGTTGGACAGCCTGACACAGAAAACACAGACTGTGAGTGCCCCCCAAAAGTAAGTTCTGACACAGCTTCCTTTTTTTCTAGCCCCAGTGGGGCAAGAGAACAAGATTTCTAACCAAAAAAAAGAGCGTAAAACATTCTAAGCTCTCGTCACTACCAACAGAACATCCTGCACACTGATGGGAGGAGAGGTGGCATAGTTTCAGGTGTCTGCAGGTCTCCACAAGCGCCTGGGGAAGAACCAGCAGGTCCTCCTAAGGCGGTGACAGCAGTATCCCAGGCCTCAGGCTGCCCTGGAGGGATGACCATTGGCAGTTCTCTTACCAGGTAAATACGAGGAGTCCTTCTTAATGAGAACAGCCAAGTGTTCAGAAACCAGGTTACCCAGGCACAGGTAACACATCCTTCATACACCTCCAATCAGTCCCATAAAAATGTTTGTCAACGAGTCCATTACAATCCTCCTATAGCACTAGGATTACCACATAAAATACTGGACCCCAGGTTAAAATTTCAGATGAGCAAATATATTTAGTTTTAAGTATTTCAGCAGAATAGTGAACACTTTTTAGTATAAATATGGGACAATATTTGGGACATACTTACACTAAAAAATTACTCATGGTTTATCTGGAATTCAAATTTAGTGGGAATCCTATATTTTTAGTTCCTAAAACTGCCAACTCTATATGGCATCAAAACTCAAACTCTTGCATTTAATCGGCCTACTTTTCATTTAAGGTCTACAAGCTTCAACTAATTTAGTAGAAAGTTTAGTAACTAAAGGAAAAAGTTTTGATACAAAGCAACAATCCCAAAACCTGATATCCTAGGGACCTTTACCAATACAATGACTCAAGGCATAGAGTATGGGTTTATTTTGTTTGTTGATTTGTTTGCTTTCATAAAAGAGTTTGAATCATTGTGGGTTTTTTTTTTTCCTCCCCTCACCTGGGAGTTGGTGCAAGCTTACTACAACTTGAGCTACCAGCTTTCTCCAAGAGACAGATTTTAGACATCAGAGATCCTGGGGAAGATCCCTCGTCTCTTGCAGAATGATCAAAAGCCAGCCCGATTCTCCTTGAGAGTTCATCCTCTCATTTCTCCTGATCCCATCTGGATGCAGAGATGGATGAATAACTACACAAGCAAGAGAAGAACAACTGGGTTGTGTGACCAAAAAGTCACTGTGGAACTTCTCCTGGGGCTCCTCAAAAGAAAACGAATTCGACCTTCTGCATTAGTTAGCTTGACTCATTTGCTGTTCATGGCAAGGAGACTGAATTACAGCAGCCTGTAATCGTTAAATAGTAATGTTTTCTTTGGCTCATTGCAATGTAGTGAAATTTCCCCTGCCATAAGTGATGCCATCCCAAGGACCCTAAATAGCAAAAAGTGTGCGCCATTCTCTCTGCCGGTGCATTCACAGGCTGTTGGGTAAGGTGTCTCCATCAGGGGTTTTCAGGTAAGTACCCTGTCATTTGCCTTTCATTTTCTGTGCACCATCTTAAAAAAAAAAAAAAAGCCTGAATTCAAAACTCAGAAATAAGATTAAGTCTCTTTTCTAAAGCAGAGACATCCTCTTCCCTTTTCTTGATGTGTCATCAGGAGCTTTAAAAGCAATCCCCTTGTGTCTGTCACAGTGACTTGGAAAACTAGGCCAGTGATGATTCTGTCATTTAGTGGTTCTGTGGCATATGTGCCCTACCATCTTTCATTTCTATGCTTCAAAATACTAAGTGGGCCACACTGAGACATCTTTTTGTCACAAAGTACTCCGTGTAATGGTTTTGGGAACAACTGAGAGGGAAATGGAAACGTGGGGGAGGAGGTACTTTTGCATAATTGCTGTTTATTTCTGTGGCAAGTCACTAGTTGGGAAAACATGTATTTGAGGGACATTTAAGGTTTGGCATTTCAATCCTTGACTTCAGTCCTTGAAACTGCCATTTGCATGGTGACATTTGAAACCTGACCACCCTGGACCGCCTGGTTGCCAGACAGCAGCCACTCTGGCAAGAGCGAACTCCAGAGGGAAGGGAAGAGGCTATCTTCTAAAAGGAATGAATAAATGTCTCCTCAGGCCTCTCTATCAGCCCAAACAAGCAGCTGCATTCAAAAGGTTTCTCCTATCTTGTAGAGCCAGAAGAGGTGAG
>NW_023226993.1:0-783 GCF_002007445.2 Ailuropoda melanoleuca
GGGGGGGGGCAAGCTTCCTCATAATGTGACTGAGTGTAACCGAACCTGGAACAGAGTGTTCAGCGTTTTAATGCATGTCATGGGCCTTCGTCTCTGTCTATTTCCTTTCGGGCCTTTATATGTTTTCTCATGATTAGTTTGTTTATGAGATTTCAAACTCCGCGGCCACTTATTTTATGATTTGACGTTGATTAAGTTACCTAATCTGTCTGGTCTGATTTACTCATCTGTAACACGAAGAAAATAAAATATTACTTGTCTTGTAAAGTTTTTGGGAGCCCTCCTAAATAAGGTTTTCCATGTAATAGGCTCAGCTGTGGCATGTGTACAGTGACTATTTAGTAGAAGTTATTGTGACTATTATTTTAACCAAACAATGAAGCTAATCGACAAGCAGAGGTTTTACTCCATCTGGGGCCGGAAACATGGCTGTCCTCATATTTTTCAGGGCACTTGGTGTCTTAGTACTGTAGTAGATTGTGGACAGTTTGAAGAAGAAGAAGGAGAAGGAAAAGAAGAAAGACTTAATTAGCACGCTAAATCCCCACGTTAACTCTCAGCCTTGAGCTGGAAAGGAAATTCCCAAACGGAAATTTAAAATGCTGTTAATGGCAAAGTGCAACTCTGGGTTGGTCGAATCATGCCATTAAATGAAATAATCATGCTCTTTGGCCAAGAGCTCTGGAGAGACTATGGTCACACCCAGAGATACTGAATGACCCTGGTGTCCTTGAGGTAGATGCCCTCTTCCTAGATATTTCACCTTTGCTTTTCTATTTCTCC
>NW_023226994.1:0-783 GCF_002007445.2 Ailuropoda melanoleuca
TCTCCTCAGTCTCACCGTAGCATCGCGGTGCAGACAAGAATCCCCAGGCCCGCCGTTTCTTTTCTGGGATTTCCCTTACCTGAACAGGCAGGTGGCCCTAGCATTCGTTGCTGTATGTGCTTTGGAGGAGGTAGATCTGAGAAGTGGTAGTATTTAATCGCATACCCTGCAAGCCAGGCCGACTTAAAAATCGGGAATGCCCCATAATCATGGGACAAGTCTGAAAGGCAGCCCTCATCTTTCCAGAATTGTGCTAGGGCGCTGTCCAGTGGAACGTGATTGCTTCAAATCCTGATGCCCCTGGCCTTCTAGTTTCTGTCAAGGAGGGAATGTGAGCTTTGATGTCAGACTGAGGTGAATCCTTGACGCCAACCCTTCTTAGCTCTGTGATCTCTTACAAGAGGCCACATGTGAAGTAGGGAAAGTAGAATCCATTCAGTTATTGTGAGGATGAAATAAGATGGTGCATGTAAGTGCCTAGCCCAGTGTGAGCCCGGAACAGACGGCAGTCATTCTTATAATCCACGTGTGCCCCACCTATCTGTAGGGTTCTCTGGGTTGTGAGATCAGAGATCTAGGTCACTCAGGGTCCATTGGAATAAATGAATTTTGCCTGCTTTTGTACTTTCTCTAAATGAATCATTTTTAATTTTTGATGCAGGCTCAGTGGAATCATTTCAGAAGCTGAATAGCAGCTTTTGAGATGAAAATATTATCTACTGAATTCTTGTACAAGCCAGGCTTTGTCCTGGCGTTCCCCTATTTTTATGATTTTTTTTTTTT
>NW_023226995.1:0-199 GCF_002007445.2 Ailuropoda melanoleuca
ATGAACTTATGGGACTTTATCAGGATAAAAAGCTTCTGCACAGCCATGGAAACAGTCAAAAAAACTAAGAGGCAGCCAACAGAATGGGAGAATATATTTGCAAAGGACTCTACAGATAAAGGACTGGTATCCAAGATCTACAAAGAACTTCTCAAACTCAATACACGAGAAACAAATAAATCAAAAAATGGGCAGAAGA
>NW_023226995.1:486-598 GCF_002007445.2 Ailuropoda melanoleuca
AGTTGAAAATTGAGCTACCCTATGATCCAGCCATTGCACTGCTGGGTGTTTACCCCGAAGATACAGACATAGTGAAGAGAAGGGCCATATGCACCCCAATGTTCATAGCAGC
>NW_023226996.1:0-783 GCF_002007445.2 Ailuropoda melanoleuca
TCTCTATGTCTGTCAAATAAATAAAATCTTTTTTTAAAAAAAGAAAGGTCATCCTTTCCCCTATTATTCTTCAGTTTGTTTTTATGTACATCCATTTCTGGACTCCATAATACTATATTGTTTTAGTTAACATTATAACAATATAACAAAATCTTACTTATTATGCCTTTACATTAATATTATATATGGCATAGAATAAGTCCTCCAATTTTCTCCTTTAGTATTTTCCTATTTTTGGCCCTCTTATCTCAATATTAATTTTAAAATCTAAAATATCCCTGTAATGATTGTTTTCTTTCTGGAGTCTTATAAAACATTTAGATTTATTCCTAGGTATCTTACATTTTTTGATGCAATGGTTCATAGGACTTTTTTAAAAAAATTCAATTTCCAGGTGTACTGATTTATGGGAATACAATTAATTTTCCTATACTGTGAACTTACTAGATTTACTTTTTTATTTTAATAATTTAGAATACATTCTGTTTGTCCTTCTCATGTGAATTTATGTCACCTGGAATGACAATTATATTTCCTCTTTTCCATTGTCTCTTTAACTTGCTTTATTGTATTGGTGAGGAGAAACCTCAAGCATAATATTAAATAGAAGCAATGGTAACAGACAATACTGCCTCATTCCCAAACTCAAAGGGAAAAGTCCGCAAATTTTATTAAGTTTATGTTTGCCATAAGTTTTTGGATAGTCCCTTTATAATCCTAGTTTAGAAAGACATGTATTAAATGTAAATGTTATCAAATTCATCTTTTGCATGTAATTTTTTT
>NW_023226997.1:0-783 GCF_002007445.2 Ailuropoda melanoleuca
TCTGTGTTTTGCATGTTCTAAGAGTGTTCCTTCCACATTTCCTTACTTTCTTAAACTCCCACCTGTGAAAGTAAAGCCCAAGCTTCCCCTCCTCTGGAAAGTCCTCCATGACACCCTCTCTCAAGACCTTCTTTGTCTACATTAAATAACCTTAAACATACTTTAAAGTAGTTACTGTTTTATCTGTTTAACTGTCTACTGCACGTTGAGTGCAGATGACATTTCTTTCCTGTGTTTAGTGCCAAATGTTGAGCTGGGGCTCAGAAAACATGTTGAATGAACAAATAAATGAATGAATATATCCATATCCATGAAATCCCACTAGGATGTTAGTTAGAACACAGACTGTCTTTTTTACGACCAACCAGTATGTTGATTCCTATGATTCCCAGGTATCTCCACTTTCTTTAAATAACAGAAATGGAAAAGCAAACTTCCTGGCACCCAGTAGTAACTTAATAAATATTTCTTGAAATAATGGACATTTTTTTAAGTGAAAGACTTTTTTTTTTCGTATTAGGCAATTCTGTTGGAAATTAAAATAGGAATTCTTTTACAGAAAATAATCTCTTTCTTCAACACCAAAAAGACCTCCATTTAAAAGTATTTGAATCCTGGTCTTGAGGCCAAAAGAATCAATGGCACAAGTACAGATAGGGCTTTGTAGCAATACAATTGTAACAAGATAATATCTTTAAAAATTAATTTATTATTTTCTTTTGCCAACTTCCTTTATGTGACCATAATTTCTCAAAGAAAGTAGGATGATTAGATTGAGAATAA
>NW_023226998.1:0-783 GCF_002007445.2 Ailuropoda melanoleuca
AAGGCTTTATTGTTGTTTTCATTATGGTGCATATTGTTCTTGTCAGCATTTATCTGCAAGATGATCATGGGAGTTCAGTCCGTAGGGAAGCACCTTATGAATATATGTGAATTCTTTTTACTTAAATTACATTTTTCCTTTCTTTATCATTTCTCTGTTGGAGGCAACCAATGGAGGATTTCCTCTGGCAGGTATACAGCATGTAGTGCCTAAGAGAAAGCAATAAATCATAAATTTTGTAGCAGTGCTGGCAGGGTCAGGATTGTATCTCTTCTGATAAGTCCTGGTTCAAATACTCTGAAGTTTCCTCTAGTAGCAGTCACAACTTTTGCCAGTGACAAAAATCCAGGCTTGAACTGGCTTCAGCACAATGGAGAATTTACTGTCTATGGCCTTTGGAAACTCAGATGCTGATTTGGCTTTGACTTGATCTAGAGTTGAAGTTTCTCTCTTGTCAACACTGCCCTTTCCCGTGTCAGATTTATTCCCACCTCATACCCCCCAGAAGCTCCAGGTTTATCCCATCACAAGGCCAAACCCATCGGAGAAGAGCAAATATTTTGACTCAGAATTTCTTTTCAAATCCCTGAAATTCACTATATGGGACCAGCCTGGGTCACATGCATATTCCTAAACGTATCTCTGTGACCAGAGAGGGCCATGATCCTATTGGTTTAAGCATAAGGTGTGGGTGAAATCCCACAGCCTATGGGGCTGAGAATCAGGGAGGATGGACTGCTGCAAACAAACCCCACGTAAACAATCCCAGTAAATCAGTGCCTC
>NW_023226999.1:0-783 GCF_002007445.2 Ailuropoda melanoleuca
GACCTGGAGGAGTCTTGTCCATGGTGCGCTGGGTACTGGGAATAGAGACCTTGGTCCTGGCTGTGGACCCTGCAGAGGCCTGTGAGCTGCTTCAGCCCCTCTGGGCTGTGGTCCAGGCGTCCCTGGAGAATGCTGAAATAGACAAGCACTCACAGGCAGGAGAGCCTTCGTGGAAGTCCAGGAGTCCAGCAGAGAGGTTCCAGCACACCGTTAGAGCAAAAAATAGCCATTGGACGCATTTGAGAGGGTGAGAGGAACAGTTTGACTGTACTTGGGTCACCCCTCTCCCAAGGTGGCCCACTCAAAGCCAAGAGAGCCCTTCTTTGCCCATGCTTTCTCCTGCAGGGGATGTGAAAGCATGTGGGTACTTGCCTTCTCTGCCTGTTCAGGATGCTGCCCGAGGGGGTGGTTTCTCTGTCACCCCATCCAGAGTTCTGAGTCAGGAGCTGCATGATGGGGCAATGGGGAGTATCCAGATCAGCAGCCAGGGCTCAGAATGGATCCTATCAAAGGGACACGGATCCCACTAACCATGTCATGGACTCCATCAAGAAGTCTGCCCAGGAGTCACTGGTGATGTCTCCCTGGCAGACACCCCCAACTGTCCCACAGGCACCCCTCAACTCTGTGCACCCTGCCCTATGGCCAACAACCTGTGTTTAATTTACCTTCATCCTTTCTGTTAGCTCTCCCCTGAGATACCTCTGCAAAAGGAATGTCAAGAGTCAGACTCTGTTGTTCCCCCAACCCCTCCCCCCAAACCCCCCCAGGATATTCTTTGCT
>NW_023227000.1:0-783 GCF_002007445.2 Ailuropoda melanoleuca
GATTAGCACAGTCTGCGGCCTACAGTAGCTCTCAATAAATAATTTTTATGAACATGTCACTGTTATAGATACGTCTTTGTCAGTCTCACTCAACAATGTCAATTACATGCTTATGGCTTCTTGTCTGTGAGGGATCAAGCTGTGCGATCCTTTGGCAGGAAGTTAGGACGATGTCCAAGCACTCATTTCCCAAGTAAGAGACGTGTTGGCGCCATGCCTGGACACCCAACCTGCACTGGATGTCAATGGAAGATCATTCTGGAGCATCTGTCTCTTTAATTTTGAAATGGAGCCAGGGTGTTTTTCTCTATTAAGATTCTGGGACTGGTAGGAAGGCCCCTGGAGACTCCTTAATCTCTTAAAGATACTAAACTGAATCCTTGCATAGATGTTCAACTGAAACCTGAGGTTGGGATAGAGTCATTTAAACTTTTAAAGCTCTCTGTGTGGGACTGGACAGAGCTCTTAAACATTTTATGGACCCCTAGGCAGCTACTTAAAGCAACGACGGCTCCCTAAGAGCCAGACACAGCAGTGAGTTCTGAAAACACAGCTTAATAGATTCTGTCCATTCATTTGGTACTTAATCTGCCATAGCCTCATGCCATCTCCTGCAATGTTGCCTTACATTTTGACTTGCCTTTTCAGGAGACCTCACTTGGTCTCCCCAGTTGGAGTGTAGGGCTCCAGAAACAAGACCATGGCTCCAATGTCACGATGGTCATTAGCACATATAAGAGGGTAGAGTTTAAGAAATACCGTTATCTATCCTCTACCTTGATT